>NC_056726.1:1621005395-1621305395 GCF_019279795.1 Protopterus annectens
CTTGGTTTACCAGATCAATCACATACAGTGGCTCATTTATTTTTATATTACTGGCGTGGTATGGATTACCATATCAATCACATACAGTGGTTTGTTTCTTTTTATATTACTGGTGTGGTATCAATCACATACAGTGGTTCATTTCTTTTTATATTACTGGCATGGTATGGATTACCATATCAATCACATATAGTGGTTCATTTCTTTTTATATTACTGGTGTGGTATAGATTACCATATCAATCACATACAGTGGTTCGTTTCTTTTTATATTACTGGCGTGGTATGGATTACCATATCAATCACATACAGTGGTTCATTTTTTTATATTACTGGCATGGTATGGATTACCATATCAATCACATACAGTGGTTCATTTCTTTTTGTATTACTGGCGTGGTATGGATTACCATATCAATCACATACAGTGGTTCATTTTTTTATATTACTGGCGTGGTATGGATTACCATATCAATCACATACAGTGGTTCATTTCTTTTTATATTACTGGCGTGGTATGGATTACCATATCAATCACATACAGTGGTTCATTTCTTTTTATATTACTGGCGTGGTATGGATTACCCTATCAATCACATGCAGTGGTTCATTTCTTTTTATATTACTGGCGTGGTATGGATTACCATATCAATCACATACAGTGGTTCATTTCTTTTTATATTACTGGCGTGGTATGGATTACCATATCAATCACATACAGTGGTTCATTTCTTTTTATATTACTGGCGTGGTATGGATTACCATATCAATCACATACAGTGGTTCGTTTCTTTTTATATTACTGGCGTGGTATGGATTACCATATCAATCACATACAGTGGTTCATTTCTTTTTATATTACTGGCGTGGTATGGATTACCATATCAATCACATACAGTGGTTCATTTCTTTTTATATTACTGGCGTGGTATGGATTACCATATCAATCACATACAGTGGTTCATTTCTTTTTATATTACTGGCGTGGTATGGATTACCATATCAATCACATACAGTGGTTCATTTCTTTTTATATTACTGGCGTGGTATGGATTACCATATCAATCACATGCAGTGCTTCATTTCTTTTTATTACTGGCGTGGTATGGATTACCATATCAATCACATACAGTGGTTCATTTCTTTTTATATTACTGGCGTGGTATGGATTACCATATCAATCACATACAGTGGTTCATTTCTTTTTATATTACTGGCGTGGTATGGATTACCATATCAATCACATACAGTGGTGGAGATTATGCATTTGAGCCATTTCCATGCTACTTCCTACAGTCCAGGGATTCCTTCCCCTCATCCTCTGTTTGCCTACTACATGAACTTGAGCAAGTCACTTAACCAAGCAGTACCCTTGGGCAATTGGGAAACCAAGCTAAGCTCCCCAAATGTCTCTTGGACCATGTGCATAATAGATATCTATGAATGTATGGAGTTCTGCCTGCCTGCTGAAAAGCTATATATGAAATCCATGCAATGGCATGTCCTGAATCCACAAACTTGTGGAGAAAGTGTGCCTAATAGGGGGTATTGTTATTCTCTCACCATTTTCGGGTGTTGTGGTGGAGGTTCTCTATGGTCTTCTTGGCTGAAAGCTTAGTAAGAACCTATGAACAGAAATATTTCAGAAGATATACCAAATGCACATACAAATACCTAAATACACATGTGCATATATATTAACACTCATATATTAAATAACTACCTTAAAGCCATTACCATTCCATACTTCCTGTAGAAAAGTCAAGTCTCCATTCACCTTCTCAGCTAAGTTCTTCAGTGGAAAGTGTAATCCCCTTATTTTATGCAGTTAACCACCCCTACCTACCACCACTAATATTGTTAAGGAACCACTATCTAATCCTGTCCCTAAACAAAACCATGAAGACCTATAGCAAGGAACCTCACAACCTAGTGTCACCTATTGCAGATTGCCAGAAGTAGCTAAATGAACTCATTATGATTGTTTTCATATTTTTGGCTTGCCCCCTTGAAACTGTGTCTTGCATTTACTATGTAAAACATGTTAACAGCTTAATCTATATCCAGAGAAGTATTATGTTGTTATATCCACATGGAAATTAGGGCATGGCCATGCCACATCTGAAACATATGGTTTCCAGAGGTATCTGAGAAAGGTAGGTAGAAAGAGAAAAAGACTTATGACATGTGCTCTTGGTAACAGTCTTTGAACAAATCTTGTCACAGAGAAGGATCGGATCACATTTCTATCCAAAAAGAAATGCTTGCTTGGGAAGTATACCTCTCAGTTGTCATAATTTTGTTCTTTTCATCAATACAATTTGTGGTTTTCTGGCAAAGCCCCAACGGCTGACATTAATAAATAATGACAAACATTCAAGCCTCAGATTTCCTATGTTTCAGAAAATGCATGCTAGCACAAGCACTGATATGCTAGCAGCCATGTTTCTAAGAGCAGTATTTAAAATCTGTTCATATTTTGCGGCTTTGTTCCCCCCATTATTTTTGGCATTGTCTACATTTCTTGCAGTATGACGTTGGGAGATATACTGAGCAGTGAAGTATTAACTTTTTATACAAGCTACTGAACTTTACTTGTAATGACTATATGAGTTTAAAAAGTTAGTTATTTATAGCTGTTATCCTACCTGCACAAATACAGCTTTGATGTTATTAAGTGACTCAAGCCCAAATGTAATGTAACTATACTATGTAAGTATCATATATAAAATAAAAACTAAATTAAAAATACAGAGTAACAAATAACATAGTGCATAATTAATAGAGATATATGATTTAAGCAGTATCTTGGATAACAAGCCCCCATTAAGTGTCTCAGCAAACTCTGTAAGTAAGCAGAGTTATAATGAATGTGGTCACTGCTAAATTAAGAGGTAATAGGTAATCGGATGGTGCAGTGGTGCAGCAGTAGCATTGTCGAATCACAGCAAGAGGTTCTCTGGTTTGATTCATAGCTGGGGTGCCTTCTGTGTGGACTCTGCATGTCCTCCCTGCATTCTTGTGCGTTTCTTCCATGCACTCCAGTTTCCTCCCACATTACAAAGACATGCTTCTAGAAAGTTTCTCCCCAGGCCTTTGCTGAAAATTGGCTTTGTTCCAAGTCGGACTTTCCCAGTTAACAAATGTTAAATAAATAATAAATAAAGGGGAAGAAGAAATAATTCAGTGCATAGGAATGAAACTCTGGGGATATTAGAAAGATGGTTACTTTAATAAGAAAATATATGAAAAAAGTAATACTGTGTGTGTGTGTGTGTGTGTGTGAGTGTGTGTGTGTGTGTGTGTGTGTGTGTGTGTGTGTGTGTGTGTGTGTGTTTGTGTTCTAAATAAAGGGGAAAAAATGAACACAATGCTGCAAGTGCTTTAGTGATTATCATGCACAATCCCTTTTACTGGATATAGATTCTCCAGCTTTCATTGCCAGCAAATCATTTGTCAATGGATTACAGTAACAGCAATTATCATTTTTTTTATTTTTATTTATTTTTATTTATAATTATCATTATTTTCATTTGTGAAAAAAGTGGAGAACTGCATTACAAATAAATGCGCGTCTGCTACTATGACTATTTGATCATGTGTAGATGACTGGTTATATATTAATATGCCCGGAGATAATTAATAACCACCAAAAGAAACCCAGGCAAACTCAAAAAGAAATTATTGTTTAGAGTCTTAAACTTGATTTAAGGCTGTGTGTGTCACGGCAATAATCACATTTGTCTCATGGGATGCTTTGCACTCTGTGACCCCGAGCAAAGTGCTTACAAAATTAACAAGCTGCAGGAGTTTTATCATTTTCAGGAGAGGTTTTTTATTTTTAATTTAAAACAAGTGTATATTAATCATTGCACACTATTTGCATTTTAGTTATGTCTTCAGATTGATTTTATTCTCCATTTATCTGCTTCAGTCTTCCCTTTTATAGTTTCTGCTTCATGAATAAAACTCCTGTCTATGGCTTACAGAGTTGTACACAAATATGCAATGACATTTGCACTTTATTTCTTAACTTCTCTTGTTTGGGTATTTGAATATTCAGAAAGAAGGACATACACTTTTCTATACAATATCTAAAATATAGTGTGCCTTTTCATACTAAAGTAAGTACATCATAACTAGTTTGAGTCATGCTTTATTAGTGCATGTTTTTTTTTCCATTCACAGTATGTTTTCGCATAGACATGTGGTCATGAGCTAATGTCACCCTTTGCTGCATCCGGAATTGTTTCATCTGCTGGTATACAAGACAGGCTTTCATCTCACTTTTGAGTCAGCTACTGAACTGATACTGAATCAGATACGTTTTCTGCTCATGGCTTACCCCATAAGGTTAATAATACCTGTGGGTTTTACATCTGTTACATCATTGGCCATTTAATCTGATATCCCACCTTTCAGGCTGGTACAATGAAGATAAACGAATGCTGCATATTGTTGCATTGCCCTCTATAATCTACTTTTTCAAAGGGAGTTTTTTAAATATTTTATATTTATACCACCTGCAAGATATCAACTTTAAAGCTAAATCAGCGAGCCTATCCCATTCCCAACTACATTTGTGTTTCACAAATTATCTGCTCATTTTGTCTTCCCAATGTAAGTCTGCATTACCTAAATCTGTTTGTAAACCAGGTTACCAGTAATGTATTGAAGACTAGTGAAAAAGACTTAACTATGACTATCAAACTTAATTTTGGGGTGCAACACTTGGAGCCCCCTAATAAACACAGAACTACTATCCCTTTAATGTTTTAATATATTCTAGGTTATTAGGTTAACTATATATAATTTTAATGACTACTGTTCATTTGGAGTAGTGTAAACGTTTGGGTATGGCTAGCAATGTCCCTGCCTAAAACTAAGCACATCAGACCTCAGCAGAATACACATCTATCTTTCTTTTTATAGACTACATTACATTGTAATACTTTGCAAGAGATAGCAGATGATTCAGTATGAAACTTCTGGTTTTGCTTTATCACTTTCACGGTAGCTATCCCTCTGCCAAATAAATGAGGTTTGGCAACAAACCAAGTTGTCCCGGGACATCATCATGGGGGTGGGGGGTGGGTTGAAAGTAAGGGGAGATAAGTAGGTTGAGGAGGTGAAAGGGTTAAGTGGAGACAGGGATGGCTGGGAGGAAATGAGATAAGGATGGGGAGGGGTTTAAGAGGTTTAGCCTAGTGTAGCTGGGTAAGCAATCACATTTTGGCATAAACTTGCTAAGGCAGGGTACGCCCATGATGACCTGTAGGTATATCAGGAGAAGAGGTAGACCTCTGGGTTTGGTGAGTGTCAGGTACTTGCTTATGTATGTCTCTCTTTTCAAGAGTAAGGAATAGTTGGTATATGTTACTTTAGTCAGATTTAGGGTGGTTATATTATTAACTGTGGGATCAAATAGGTTGGAAGAAAGAGAAAGGCAGCTACTGAGAAGTCAATAAATAATGACGAGGAAGTCAGTAAATAATGTGCATTTGCTTTTAGATGTAGCATGCAGACACAAAGTTGGTTAATCTTACTCTAACAGAGGAGAAGTATTCCCTAGTTTAGTCTGTTTTCTGAATTGCCTTATGCCCTGCTAGGTTGTGCACTAAGAGGCTGAGAGATTTAATGAGCAGATGGGATGTTCACGGGCTTTTGGCACTAGCATGGAATGGTGCTGCCTTTGTTGCAGGTTTGACGAGCGCTGGGATGTTTCACGGGCTTTGGGCACCATCATGTAATGGAGCTGCTTTTGTGTAGGTTCAATGTAATTCTCTACAGTGGGGAAGAAATGCTCAGTGCCTGTTTCTTTAGTGGTGGTTTCTGGAGAATGGTTGGCAAGTCAGAAGGAATTGTTTTTCTTGAGTTTCTTAGGTAAAGTAATAGAAATAGCAAGAGGTAACATTAAAAAAAAAAAAAATCCCTCTTCTTTTTGCATTGTGATGATTATGGGGGTTTAGGTGTGCGCCGTCTTGTCTCCTCATAATGGTAGAAGTTGTGGAAGAGGCAGTTTTCACGGGCTAAAGGTTCCTGAGAATAACAGTCCTTTGTGACGCCTGTGCTGTGTGAGACTACCGTGTTGGGGAAGAGTTAACATTGCTATACTCCTCATTGCTTATCCTAAAGATTAGCAGGTAACATTGAAGTCAACCAGGACAAATATTTGTAGGATGAATAAGTAGTTCAAACAGCTGGCTGATTCACTAGCATGTTTAGAGGTAAGGTTTTACACATCGGAAGAGGTTTTATGTTTTTATCTACATTTGATTTCAGGTAACTTGGTTCCCATCACAGTTGTGAGACCGTATCCAGTCCGACTGTTTTATGTGGAAGGAAGAGTGTGGGAGGGACAAGTGACAGTTAAAGAGGTAAATCATCTAAATGATGGGTGGAGGAGTTTACAGATAGTCATTGGGGCTAACCCACTAGTTAGGTTAGGTACAGGGCAAGACAATGTAGTAGAGGTGCTGGTAGCAAGCCGTGGATACTTTGCTAACCTTGGACATATTGCAGACGAGACAGCAGTGCTTCTATGATGGAGTCGGTCTCCAAAGGTTCATCGTTCAGTATCAGTCTTGGCTGAGTTGGGAATTGTTGGTGGGGGTAGGTTTAAGGCAGTTGTTTGTTGAGGTAATTTACATGGTGGAGGCCACAAATTTCTTTTCATGGGCCAAGAGATAGGTGAAGCATGCTTGCTTCCGCACATGTGCTGGGGATGATAATGTGGATTGAAGTATGGCAGTAGTTTTGACTGCCCTAATTCAGAGGACATTCCTCTCAACCACTCCCGGCAAAGGTAGGCATTTATAGTGGCCAGACTGTTTTCGATCCCAGATAAAACAAAAAAAAAAATCCATCTTGTTTCACTGGCAGGGTGACATGGCCTGGTACCACAAATTGTGTGGTGGTTCCTTCTGTATGTTGGTAGTTGGAAGGGGGGTTGTTACTTGGGCGGCTTCATTCTCCTTGCTGGTGAAAAGTTGCCAGACCTCAGTGTTGCTGTCTGTTTCATACTTAGTTAATGTTCATTGGGGTTGCTAGAACAGGAGAAAGACTTTAGCAGTTTCTGGTCTGCCGCCTGGGTCCGGCTTCCTGGAGTTTACTGGGTGGAGGGGTGAGTGTATTGGCATGCCAGCAGTTTATCGGTAGGGTATTAAAAAAAGAAAGTAAATAATGAAAATCTGCTTGGGATCTTGTTACTGGTTTGGCGGATGGAGAGAACAGCGGTGGTTGTTTTACAGACTGGTTGGCTTTCTTGACTGCTGTATTTGTGTGGGCAGTTCTTGATATTGATTAAAAACAAAAAAAGGTGCTCGGCCTGTTAGTGGCAGGTTGTCAACCAGTGGTGGTTCTACGGAGCTTTATTGTCTATTTGTGGGCTTTGGAATAGCAGTCGGGCTTCGTTTGGTTGCGTGCCCAAGGTTAAAGTAAAGATTTGAAAGTCAAGTATCTGGTGCTTCATAAAACAAACAAAAAAAAGCAAGGAAAAAAAAAAAGGTGCAGGGTACCATTGAGCAGGTGGGGAAGGCTGAGACAGCCATCGCGGTGGAGGCTGGGCATGCTTCTGATGTTCAGTTGTGTTTCAGCTTGGGTCAGTAATTAAATTTAATAGTAGCTTGCATCTTCACTTTTGTTTCCTTCAGGTAATTTCATGTACTATGGCCAAACTGACATATCATGAAGTACAGTGATATAGAGCTTAAATCTCACTTTTGCTACCTAATTATATCCGGATGTGCAGGTTATCAGCTGAGAGGGTGACAGGCATATTGGCAGGAATTTTGCTATTGTGACAACAAAATCTAGTAGAATCAATTACACGTGGGGCCTGCCCATGAAGTTGTTAGCCTGGTAAGAGCAATGTTTTGGTCCTATGCTTCCCCATTTTATTTGGCTTTTCTGGGTTTCAGTATGCTCTGGGGGCCTTGCAGATGTCTGGTATCTGCTGAGGGCTACAGCTCAGTCGAGCAGCAATAGTTTCGCTGGCTGCAAGTTGTGGTTCCCAGATGCCTTCCTGCGCAGTGGAGGAGCAGTAGGGGTCTTTGCTCTTGGGCTGGTTGTGGATCTGCAGAGCAGGCAGATCTCAGGGTATAAATGTACATTAAATATTTAAATCATGATTAGTACACCTGAATAAATTACAGATTATAAGTTCTCCTACCTAAGGTAGAAGGATTAGGATGAGATTTTGTGAGAAGGGAGGTGGCTTGGTTTGGCATCGGAAACACATGGCGGTCATTTGAGCAGTTTGATAACCAATATGGCAATTTAAGTTATATAAAAATAAATAAATAGCTGTATAAAAAAATTACAAAACAGAAAATTTTAACCATCCTATGATCTTCCTAGCTGAAGCTGTTAGTAAGCCTTTAGTAGGTGTTACTCATTGTCCTATTTGTTTCACAATTCAAATGCTGGTGTTCCTCATTTTGGAAATGAATGGCTGAGACTTCTGAAGTGCACATAACTATTCTGGTCTTCTTATTTCTAATTACAGGTACACTATGATAAAAGTTTACAGAAAAGCTTTATTTCCACATTACTGTGGAAGCCAGTACCTTATTTTATCAATTTGAATAAGGAAATAACTGCTTTTAGCTTGAATTCTTCCAGGTTAGATTAATGATGTATGCTTTTAAACATTCTCTCTATTTAGGTGTAATTGAATTTTTGTAAGCTGCTAGTAAGCTATTAGGTTTGCTGCATTTTGTTCATTTGTTATACATTACTTGGTTGGTGTGCCTCATTTGGAGATGGAAGGTTAAGAGCCAGGCAGATGGTTTTATAATATGTTAGCTTGGCTTATACAGTGTGCTTAGTGATGTAGGGAATCGCAAAGTTATCCTGGATGTGGATATTGATAAGTCCCTTTAGGTGGGGTTTAGTAATTAAATTTATATTGGGTGTTTGATAGTTTCACTGGAAGCATAGCTTCAGTTATGGCTGCTTTGTCACAAATGTGTGTGGTGGTACATTCCTTCCCGGGTTGGCCGGATAGGTTGTCTTTGAAGATGTCTTGAAATGTACATTATGTATTTTAGATGATTGACATGTCTTTTCTTTCTTGCAGATGGGGTTTTGGAATGATGCTGCTATAATTTGAAATAAGTGGGTATAAGGTGGAGCCTTCTCTTTATATCTTAGAGGATTTACTGTTGTCCTTTCTTTGTAGATGGTGGTGTGAAGAGTATCAGTTGTGATGCTACACAGTGAGTTCACAGAAGATAGGGAGCAGTGGTGTGTGAGGAGATTACACATGGGGAGCACAAGTGGGCAACAGTTACTGACAGAAATGGTGGTGTGCTGAGTACACAGTGAATTTGCGCATGATGGAAGCAGTGGTGAGCGAGGGGTTACATGTGGGGAACACAAGTGGGCAGCAGTTAATGATGGAAGTAAGTGGATTTCAAAGTTGTTGATTTTTGAAGAGGATTTACACTGCTAGTCAGAGAAGGACAGGCATTTGAGTTTGTGATCTCAGGGTAAATTGGTTGCACAATTTATTATTATTAACTGTTCAGTATGCTAGATTAATGGCAAAAGTTGTTGTTTTTGGGCATTTGCATTCAATAGTTAAAGGGAGCAACAGGCATTGGCCATAGGCAAGAGTTTGGGTTCCTACAGTGAGCTTAATGAGGTTACAGGTAATGCATTTTATTTAGTGCTCATTAAGACACGTCAATATGGATGGGGTTCAGGTAGGTGGAGTGGAATCACAGCACTCTTAGTATCATAAGAGGTTATTAGGGTACTGGCTTGGGGATGGTTACAAGCTAGACAAGTTCGGCTCTTTCTGTAGTTAGCATTTATCACTCTTATCTAAGGGAATATGAGTAAAAAAAAGGAGGGGCTGGTGCCATACTGTGGTGCAGAGCTTGGCAAATACTTGATGGGATTACAGGGGTCCTCGTCAATGATGCCATATTAAGTAATTATTGGTATGTGTGCACATTGAATTTATTGTTTTTTTTTTTTTCTTTGCAGATTGCTGAAGTGCAGAAGGCATCATGTGGTGGCTTGAAAAGGGGGATTTGAAAGGTGATGTTTTGATAGGATGGATGTTCTTGCCACTGGAATGGGGCACAAGAAGGGTCTGAGTAATCACATTAGACTATGCCCTACGGTGATCGAGTTGTTGCACAGCCAGAACCGAGTAGTTGGTGGGCTAATGTGATAGGCGACAGTTGACAGGGTCCTGGGTGTGAGACTTGATATTAGTAGTTTGACTGGGTGGTGATTTGAGTTCAACAGGATATAGTTTGTGGTTTTTGTTGTGATTATTGGTTATCAGTCCGTTTAGGTTGAGCCATCTTTCAGCTTTAATAGAAGCAGGCAAAAAGGGTAGGTATTCTCTGGGTGTGGATGTTTCCATGGTAGTGTGGTCATGGTAACCTTACTTCATTTAGTTTCATTAGGGTGCATTTCAGTGTTTGTATGGCAAGGTGGGTTTATGATGGGATTCTAAGGTGCTTTGCAGATGATGGCGACACCAAATGATGTTTGGTTTGAACCTTTTCTGTTATGGGAAGTAGGGGATTGAACAATTTTGGCAGAAGGGAAGGGGAACAGCCTGGTCAGGCTGATTGGCGGAGAAGAGGGATAGGCTTGCCCTCTTCTGTTCCCTCTCTGGTGTCTGGATGTTCATTTCGTGGATCTGGGGAAAGGAAACTGAGTAGTTGGAGGAAACTTGCTGAATAGATAAACAAGCTCAGGTAAGGATGCTGGTTATTTGGTGGAAGGTAATTCAATGAACGGTGTATGAAGGAGATGGGACGCTGCTTCATAGGTAAAGTAAGAAAGCAGAGGTTGGGATCCTGCTTGTTCGGCAGGATGAGTAGGTTCTCTGCCCTCATTAATGTTACAAGGATGGTGCTTCATAAGTAAAGTAAGTGAGTAGAGGTATGGATGCTGCTTACTGGGACAAGGTGAGTAGGTCAGCTGCCCTGATTAACATTACAAGGATGTTATGTTGTGTTAAGAATCAATTATTATGTATGGTATAAATGAAGTTGGTGACCAAATCTATGTTATGAATATTTAATAAAGGTCATCAAATGTCATTTGGTGTGATGTGTTTACTGAAGGGGACCGGGACAACTGCAGTTGTGCATTAAAAGGCTTTCGATGTGACCTTTTTGGACATGCAAATTACATGATTTCTGGTCTAGGGAATTGCAATGTGTCCAATAACTGATAATGAATAAAACATTTAAATGAATATCTGTCTTTCTCATGGGTTTAATTCTTGCAGGGATGTATTTCTTGGCAAAGAGCAGGTTGGAGTTGATTGTTTCCATCCTGTCAGCGATAAACATTATGCAGCTTTTAAACAAAATTATTTTATGATGGTTTGGTTTAGGGTGGCCCTAACCTTTACTCTGCCCATGCCAATAACTCAACTCTACATCCAGCCTTAGGAGAAAATGTTAGCACTACCACTAATCACACAAATTAGGTTCGAATTTAGTGGCAGGGTTCAGAGATCCAAAAAGGAAAAATATATTTTTTTCCTTTTGCACTCCTTTGTGTTTCCAATGTATTTGGCTTTCTGTTATTTATTTATTTATTTGTTTGTTTATTTGTTTATTTTTTTTTTATGAAATGCTGACATCAATCAATTGAGTTTTAATGCTTTGGCATTTGCATTTTGATCAACTGACAATAACTCATATATATATATATATAAATATATATATATATATATATATATATATATATATTTAAAAAAAATATATATATATATATATTTATATAAATATATCTGAGAGAAAAAGAGTGCTGTACAGACACACAGGCGCACGCACGCACTCACACACATACATACACACACACATGCACACACGAAACACATACATACACACACGCACACACGAAACACACACACACACACACATGCACACATGAAACACACACATACACACACACACACACACACACAAAACACACACATACACACACACACACAAAACACACACACACACATACATGCACGCGCACGCACATGCACACACACGCACACACAAACACATGAAACACACACGAAACGCGCACATGCACGCACGCATATACGCACACGCACACAAACAAACAAACAAACACACGAAACATATAACTGACTAAGGATTGCTTATGCTAAAGGATGTCCTATACAGGTTTTTTAGGAAACACTGAATTAAATCTCTTTTGCTTCATGGAGGTCATTCTTTGACAATAAGCTGTTTTAGTAAAAATAAGTATAACTGGTGAAGTGTATTTTATTGCGTACCTGTTTATTACCACTCTTTTGGTATTAAGGCTACTGGGGATTTGATACTATAGAATTATCTCTAGGTCACAAAGCGTTGTCAGATAAAGAATTAAAGAATGTTTTAGGTAGATAACATCCTAAATGGTCTAAAAGATAATATTTCAAACAAAAAAAATGTTTTACAAATGTTAAAAAGCAAGTTGAAAGAGTCTCTTCTTAAGGAATGCACTGTGTCTGCTAGAAAGAAAAGGGTTATGTACTATAATAAAATAACTTGAAGCAGATTGCCGCAGTATTGATGCTATGTACAATATCTATGTTACAGTCACTTGTACCTTCCTCCATCTGCATTTTGTTGTTCTTGTTGCTTTAACATCAAAGGCTGTATTGCATATGTTCTTTTTTAACAAGTGTGATGTTCATGCATATTTGTGTACTAGAAATGATAAAGTAGAAAGTATCTGCCATTATACATTGTAAACACACTATCAAATGAATATGTCAGTCCCAGACACTGTGCATTCATACATTCAAAATATTGTTGCAAATCTTCAATTGTCTACCTATATCTGCATTGTAAATATCTGTCTACTCAAAATATTTGTAGTAAATCTACATTGAACTGCCATCTTTTATCTGAATTGTAAAGAGTTTATTCTTCTTAATAGTGTGATATATCTGAAATTTGAAATACACAACTACTAGTCTTATATGCCTAGGTCAGGGCATGAAAAGTATTTGGCAATAACTGACTGACTGACTGACTAACATAAAACATTAGTTTTCCAACAGCAGAATGATTCAGTGTATGTTAAAAGGGACTCAAGTGCCTCCTCAACGCATGCTTATAATTACATGATATACTCCAGTCCCCCACTTCTCTGAGCAAGAAATCTGGGAAAAGCCATAAATAGTAACAGTGTTTACATATTTCTCTTATAAACTCAGGAAGCTGCTAGAATAAGAGGTATTGCATTAGCATGAATTTTCTGAATGGTATGAAGTCTGAAACTCAAATGTCTGTCATCATTTTATGAGTTCAGTCCTCAAAGATTTGCCCAAAAAACAAAGATTTTATAAGGAACAGTCCAAAAACAAGAGGCAAAAATCTGGACATTCTGCAAAAGTCTGTACAGTTAAGAGGTACAGATCCTCTGGCTGGAGGACAGAATGGTGATTTGAACTGAGCATGCACACTCATGAAGGAAACAAAGGAATGCGATCTTGAAGTATAGTTCATGGGCTGAAACAAAATAAAATGGTTCGGGTACTTCTGGAAAGAAAACTTTCACCAATAATAACTAATTCATAGCTTTGGATACCCCACTGAAAATTGTAGATATTTCCCATGAAGATGGGGATCGCTATATAAATGGCATCACTTTAAGCAGCACTTTCAGATATAATCCATCTTTTGTACTTTATAATTCCTTTTCTCTGATAGACTTTCTACTAACAAGTTTTCTTGTAACTTGATTTTAAAAAGTATTACTGCAATAGCTTCCATTTCTTAGTCTGTTGTATTTTACTTAAATTGTTTGAAGCAAATTGAAATTGATCCATCCACAGCCTGAGCTAAAGGTAGAAATACTCAACTATTCTGGTATTTAAAAGCAACACAGCAGAAATGTTATATAGCAACATGTAGGATGTTTAGTATATGATAGTTTTCAAAAAGCTTCTCTTAAAAAAGATTTGGCCATGAACAACCTCCAACTACTCAGTCATGTACACTTTTCTACCCGCTATTAAGCCACAGGTGTATTAGTCTAATAATCTCTAATGAAAGCCAGTACAGTGCTTACTTTACCAGTGGTAGTGCTAACTATATAAAATATTCAGAGTAAGTTAGAATACAAATGGTAAACTCCAGTTTAAATCTAAGGTAAACCACTGGCAGCATTATGCATCAAGTTTACATCATGAAAAATGAATTCATGGATGCTTAGTTGATGTTTATTGCTGGAGAAACATGAAAAGCATGCTACAGAAGTGGATCTATTTTTGTTGTCATTATAACAGTTGCTGTTACTGTGACTGAAATAAAGTAATGAGCTGTTATCTCTTGAGTCTGTGTCTAAAACTAAGTCTACCATTCTGATCTTGACTGTAACTTGGACTGTGTAACAACTAAAATATTATATTTGTAAAACAAGACAACAGCAAAAGAATAAGAAATAAAAGAAAATAAAAATAACGGCCTAACTTATTTCAAAATCTGTGTATCTAGCAGGAGTACTGCAACTGTACTGACAGTTGTGTAAAAAAAAAAAAAAACTTTTTTTATATCAGAAAAATACTTTATCAAGCTGTCTCTTTCTATAAATTTAAAACATGTGGGGTTCTCTGTACAGTACAGCAGGTTTAGCTCCAAACACATAACACTCTTTTCTATTTCATGAACTTACCCCCACTGAATACAGTGCAGAGGTCCCCATCTTTTGTAATGTAAAAAATCTGCAAATAAAATAGTTTCTCAGCTCTTGTTTATGGAATCATGTGTTTCATTGCTGTGGTAACTATGCCATTGAGTATTTGGGTCTATATCACATTATCAAAACCACAAAATGTTGAATATCTGTTCATCGACCCCCATTTGATGAATGTGAATTTGTCAAATGATCGCTACTGCGAAAATCTTTCCCAAGGAAACTAACACCTTGGCCAACCTACTAACTGCAATAAAAACACCAAAATGTAAAACTCACTCTGGTGGGGGTCTATGCCCCCCATTCCCCCCTAACTAAATATACCAACTCCGTCAACAAATAGTGATCGATGAAGAGGTTTTCGATCTTTTGTGGTTTTGGTAATCTGATATAGACCCAAATATTTACTTTCTGTTAAATTTAGCATGTTGGAGGGAGAGATATTATGTAGCTAAATCTCCCAAGAAACTCTTCTTTGTAGTGTTCATATGCATGTGAATGGGGTTATGGCCTGCTAGCCCTTATTATAAACATAACAACTACTACTGATTTCTCCAGTTTGTCTAGTACAAAGAATGGTAACATAAAACAATGTAGCTACACTTAAAATGTTTTTACAGTGTACCCATTACAGCATAGGTGAAGCAGTGTACCTCTATGTTCACATATGAAGTTGTCCCAATTATAATGCACTAATGTCATTTTAAGCACCTTGTTATGAATGGCATATATTGTTTACCTGTTACATGTGTTTCTTTTGTAAAATATTGCATATCTAAGCAGATGATTACCAGTATGAAGCACAAACCTTGAAAACAACTATAATAAAATATAAATATAATGGCGAGTCATTTTTTGTTTATTTTCATTATACTGTGAAAAGAAAAAGAAAAACAGAAGGGGACCTTATAAAAAATATTGTGTACATGGCTTGTATATTTACTTACATTTTTTGTCTGGGGTTCAATGCTGATCCAAAAAGACCACATTTAGGCTCAGCCTAGATAAAATTCAAATTATAATTACACCTTTGAGTGAGTAAGAACACATAGGATACAGAAACCTTCACTAAATAGTAATGATACAATGGATATATAATAAAACAGATGTAGATTATGTTCGACAGAATAACACAGGCATATGAACAATAGACAACCTGCAATGGTTACAGCAGAAATGAATCTTTACAGCGTAAATATTTCAATGCTCTGTGAGGAACTGAAATTACTTTAAGAAGAGCAGCGCAGACCTTACAATGGAGAAGAATAACTATATAGAAGTTACAAATAGGGTGATCAGAGAGGCATTGACTGAGGTTGTACGTCAAGCCGTGGTGGTGCAGCGGTAACATTGTTGCCTCACAGCAAGAGGTTCTCCTGTTCAATTCTTGGCTGGAGCACCTTCTGTGTGAAATCTGCATGTCCTCCCTGCTTTCGAAAGGCATGCATAAATGGGCATGCCTTCGTTGATGGTTGTGCATTGGGTTGGCACCATAAAAATCGACTACCAATCATTAGCGGACTGGAGTTCCACTGTGGTGACCCCAAACTTGGAAAAGCCGAAAGAAAACAACATTGGAAAAGGATTGTATTACTTTAGGTAGGTAGTTGGAAAAGCAAGGGAGAAGGGAAGTAAAGGAATGCATTTTGATATTTAGCACTTTATGAAACAATCATGTATATATATATATATATATATATATATATATATATATATATATATATATATATAATTGTAATGATGAGCTCTGTAAGCTGCATTTTCATTGCAATGTTTAGGTTCATAGGTAGTTAGTAGGTATCTCATCCAGGAGACAGTTTATGAGAGTAACCCTAAGTCTCATTGGCCTTAAGCAATACCTGGTTATGCAACTAGGCTTAGGTTACAAGACAAGCAAAAAAAAAAACACTAAGGGACTCAAATCCTGTATCTTAGGAAGTGCCTTGTTAATAGATCATATACTTAATACTCTGCCAGGCATCAAACACAGTATTTTTCAACTATAGATATAAAATGCCTTTTCGCAAGTGTTTTGAAACTTCTCCTGAATTCAAAGTAATGACATCAGAACTAAAGATCAGACTTTAGGCCCTAGAATGGACAAGTTGTCATTACTTCATTGTTTCTTTGTGTAGTCAGGATGAGAGATGAAGTATTATTTAGTCAAGATTGGAGATCATATGCTTTCTCTGGTATGAGAAAGACTATAGGTTAAGCTAGAGAAATCCCAGTAGACATTTGGTTCTTTGCTGTAGTGGAAGCAAGGGAAGTGAATCTGTGTATTGTGTTGCAGGTTGATTCTAGGGTGGTCAGCTTATTGTCAGGGGCAGTGGATACAATTAAAGACTATGACCTGGATGGACATCCCCTTGCCATTTATTTAAATGATTAAGCCATCAGATGTGAGAGCTTAGGGGTCAAATATGAAAACAGGTACTGGTTAATTCATTAACAAAAATGAGTAATATGTTATTTTTCTTAAGTATCTGGATGAACCTCTAGAAGGCAACTGTTTTTTTTTTATAAAACTTTTCATTCTGTGAGTCAATCAATCTGTCTGATCAATACTCTGTGTTTTACCTTGGGGATCTGATATAGGAATTTTAGCTAAAACATAAGGCTGTAATATGATTCAATATATCACCTCTACTCAGCTATGTCATGTATAGGTGATACCCTGAAGAACTTAAATAGGGTTATTAATTCTGGAAATGGAGATCCCATGCTATGCAACAGAGAAGTTTATGTGGCAGCCATGTTTTGCAGCTGGCTGTAGTAAATATTAAAGAACTATATATGTCAGTGTAAAATTATTTGGGGTGTGACAGCTATACAGAATATACCAGATCATGATATGGCACAACTTGCTGCTTTATTCCATTTCAATTTTTTCTTTATTTAGAACTTGTAAAATTATTTGGGGTGTGACACCACCTCTGCTGTATTATACTATAGTTCTAAAAAATAAAGTTCATGACTGCTAAGTATGTTCTACTGTAAATTCTCCTTGTATGTTAATTTACATGTGTTATATTATAGAAGATGCGTCTGTGTATTATACTGTATTTGGAGCTTTTCTCCCTGGGCCCCTGCTGAAAATGGACCTGTGTCCAGTCAGACTTTCCCAGTAAACAAATGTAAAATAAAATAAATAACTAAATAAATAAAATTTCATTGAAACACATTTTTTTATTTAATCAGGAATAGTTTTTTTTTCAGAATGCTGTGCTGGGGAAGATGGGTAACATGTCTGAATAAATATACAAAAAATGTTTATGTGCCATTATCTAAGCACAAACTTACATTGTAAGTATTTAAAAATAGTACGATGTTGTAAACTCATTTTATATTAAAGTTTAGGTGGCCTGGATGGATGAGTGAAATACAATCCACATTTTTAAAAATTAGTAAGGGGAATCTAATAATATAACTCAGAATTTAACAAATAGCAATTTGTGTGGCAGAGTCAGTGAGTTTTTAATCTGCTTTATTCATGTATTCTTTATTAAAAATAGCACTCATAAAGACATTATTTGATTTAAAGAGTTAAATATATCAAATTGTCTAATTCTTAGTCATTTTAATGTATAATACCAAAGAGAATTAAAATATTTAATTACTTTTACCAGCAGGCATGCACAAATGTAACAGATGTAATTTCTGTCCAGTTATACCACAAGACTGATAACTGAAATTAATTTCAAGATAGTTAACATAAATTATTCTTAATCCATGATCCCAAATGTTCTTCATTCCTGTTAATTGTCATCTAAGCTAGAGTACATTGGAATGATTACATGAAGATGAAATAGTGGAATGGGGTGGGGGGAGTAAAATAAAAAAAAAAATGTAAATGCTAAGAATTATACTGTAACTTATTTTGAATATTATAATAATTCTGACTTTACTTTGCATATTTTTAACATTAAAGCGAGAAAAGTAGAATGGAAAGACTGGAGCCTAATACAGGAAGTTGGGAAATCCAGAAGCATTTTAAAGAGTTTACTTACACAGCTAAAAACAGATGATAATATCCATAACAATAAACACACAAACACAGGTGTGCACACATGCACACTAACACACACAAACACACACACACTCATAGAGACTCACACACACACACACACACACACACACACACACATGCACATTTACTCACACATGCACACTCACACATACAATTATCTAATGATTAACTTAAGACATTGATATGTAAATTATTAGACATGCCTTGCTACTAAGTAAATGGATGAAAACTATGTAAATTTTTTGAAAACTGCAATGCCCAAACAGGATTAGAATCTAGCTGTTTATTGTATATATTTTAAATAAGAATAAGTAATACATGTTTACCATTTTATATTGGCTGTATGACTATAACATGCTTAATGTATATGTGCTCAAGTGTTCTGATTAAAAGATCATAGTATGATAGGGTATACAAGGCAACTGAGTAAAAATTCCAGTTACATCTAGCCAATTATGTTCATAGTAGCATACAGTATCAGTCACAAAGTAAATTTGTGGTACATATCCTATCATTTACAGTTTAATCTGAATGATGGTAGGGTGTCAATTTAACTTGTTGGGTAAGTTGGTTCCAGGGGCTGGGTAGCTGTTTGATAATAAATTTGACTCCTTTTATCTATGTCCTGGTGGAAATTTAAATGTCTTATTCTGTTATTAGTAGAGTTATATCACTTAAAAAGATACAGAAGACCAGGGATGACAGGGGCCCTAATTGAATTGAATGCAAGGCTTAGCTCACCATGCAAGAGCCTATAAAAAATAGGTAAATGGATATCAATTTAAACATTTCATGGAAAGCTCAGGGGCTTTAGGCCAGTAGCCTTCTTGATGAGGAACTTATATGGCCCTTCCAGTTGCTTAATATGTCTAGAAAGTTATATCTCCAAGGGAACATTATATTCAACAATGTATCTAATTAAGGATTTATAACGAGAGATGGTGACTTTTTGTGGATGAAATGGCTTTAAATATTAATTGCACTAAATAGAAGGATTTTCTGACTTCTGGTCCTACACGGTGGTCAAAGGAGAGAAAATTATCAATCCAGCTTTCAAGATCCCCTGATTACATTATCATTTTGGATTGGGAGTTTTGGCTATGCTGCACATTAAGAGAGGGGAGTTGTTTATCAAACATGACAATACTACACTTTTTCATATCTAATTGTATCACTTTTTCCTTGTATTACTTGTTACAAGGGTTTGTTCCTGCTGTAGTGGATGGGTCTCAGAGGGCGATTTGACAATAACATCCATTTTGCAGTCAGCCGCATACTTAATTAACCAAAGATCTCGGTTCATGCTCTTATTGTTAAACTCTCAGGCACACTACTTGTTAATTTCCCACTTTCCGAGGAGGCACCTTTATGCATGAACAATGTGGGTTCTATCTTTCAGTTAGTAGGTTATCTCCTTTTATGGCACTCAGCTGGTTTATGATGCCAGCATGGAGTGATGTGTCCACTGCTTTGGCCAGATTCAGATTAGTTGACGAAACAAAATGACCACTACCTACAGTCTGTGTAACCTTATTGAAGAAGTTAAGAACACTGCTTAGACAGGATCCCCCATGGACAAAGCCAGGCTGAAGTGGGACTAGTTTAGTAAGGTTCTTAACTTCATAGTTTATGTGGTCAGATATGATACACTCCACTGTTTTGCAAATCAGACTAATTAGATTAATGGGTCTATAGTTACTTGTCAGAGATTTGGGATGCATGGCTAGGCTTAAAAAGTCCCTTGAGGTCATTTGCCTAGTAAATACCCATTAATCTATGAACCTATGAACACTATGGCTGCCGTTATGTAACAGCATGTCTGCTGCACTCTGCCATAATTTAAGGGCAAATCGCATAGGTAATCTCAATTCAAGGAGAGCATAACAAGAGCATGTTTGGTACTGTTTATTAGGCATCCAGGTAAATAAACAGACCACATGAAAGTAGTGTTTCTGATGTTAGAGAGCACCTCCAGTAAATACTCCTTTGTGATATTAGGAGGTACAAGGGATTCAAGAGTTTACGGAATTAAGATAGTTGTTTCAGGGGTAAAGTTTTCACTATTTTTTAGTATATTTACTATACTTACTAGGTCTGAGTGGATGTTACTAGTATTACTAAGTTCAGAACATTGCTGGGTACTATTCCTTAGTTTCCTAATATTATTAAGGTTTTAAACTTTGTGGAGCTTTTCTCCCAGGGACTCCGCTGAAAATGAGTTCATGACCCAGTCGGTCTTTCTCAGTCAGTAAATGTCAAATAAATAAAAGAAATAAATAAAAAGAAGAAGGATTTATAATTATCATTAGCTTCAGAGGCAAATTTAACTTCATGATTTGCCTTACTAGTGCTGATAGGACCTTTTAGTTAGTTACTGATATTCTTGATGGGATCATTAATATAAGGAACCTCAGATTTATTGCATGATTTAAGAAGTTTCTATTTTCTTTATTACATGCAAACAGTAATATATAAGAAGGGGGTGTCAAGGTTTAGATGAAGTCATGGTAATCATTTGAAATATCGGGACCCACTTGAGAGAGTTACAAAACTGAGAGACTGAATGTCCATAGAAAATGATTTACATATATTATGTCTGAGATGGCCATTTTTTTTGGAATATTTCCCTTTCTTTGAGATATGACAGTTTAAGAGTTAGTACAAGTTCAGGTGACGTGGGGATAAGGGGTGCAGGAGAGGGGCTTGCATCCTTCAAAAAATAACTTTAAAGATGAGCAATAGTCGAGATTCGTTCTTCTCCTGCAGTTTCGTTCTTTATTTCATCATGGAAAATAGGGAGTCGAAAGTCATTCTTTATATTCATTCAAAATGATAAAATGTGAACAGGGGAGTAGAGCAGTGCATGAAATGCTGATCATATTGCATAAATTGTCTGCAATTAGCGCTGGTGAAAACACTACTGAGTGCAAAGTTGCACTCATTTTGAATAAAGTTACCTAAGTGAAAATGACCTTTTACTATGGTGCAACAACCTCAGAGTTCATTACATTATTTAGTGTTGGGGTGTGTGGGGGGTGAAGCCCCTGCATGCAGGTTGTGTAATCTCTGTCCCCCACATAACACCTGAGTTTTTGTCAGATTCAAACAGAGCTCAAGGTGCTATCATTTACATAGGTGACATGGAATTCATGTGACATGAAAACAGCAGGTTATGTATGGACTAAAGATGGCTCTTTCACCTGTCACACTGTAAACTTGCTGAACAGATAGAAAATGTTTAAATATAGGGATGCATGAATCCATTGATCCTGAACTCCATTACCAGTCAGAGTTAACAACAAGTAGTTCTTTAAAGTCCACCAGTCATCATTCAGTTGAATTTACTAATTCAACCTAATACACCAGATGAAACCTGTATATCTGTTGTCAAAGGCTAAACAGAAGAGGAAAGCAATAACTTTCTTATGAATATTTAAATAATTTCCCCTAAACACACACACACACACACACACACACACACACACACACACACACACACACACACACACACACACACACACATGTATTGCAAATTCTTCCCACATTTCCTAGCTGTCCATGAGAAGTTTTGGACATAGCTCGAGTATCAACACCACAACTCTCCTTTAGTACCCCACAAGGTAGCGTAACTCTAACCATTACCTTAAGCCAAGCCTATTCCTTTTCATAACAACAATGAGTAAACTAAAGGCACTCGTCATTTTAGGCTGTGATTTTAATTTTACTTTAAGCTTAATATAACTGTATCTAGAAAAGTTATGATTAAAGTTCAACCTGACTTTGGAACTGACTGAAATGTAATCCTAAATGGAAATATTCTGTATCTAATCACTTATGTGAGTGAGGTTGGACTTACAATAAGCCTAAGCAATAAAGTAATGGGTCAAGTTTATGATCTAACCAAAGCTTTATCCTAAACCTGTATTAAACATGATGGCTATTATATAAACTTGATATTCTGCTGAATAACTGTTAGATTCTGGGGTTGTTTAACTGAGTTAACACCGGTTGTTAATCTCTTATTTAATTAACTAGCTAATATTCTGAATTAAAAAATGCATTTTTACAAAAAAAATAATGTTTTAAAGTAAGTCCCATTTTGTCAGACTTTCTTTTATTTATTTTTCATTAATTGACATTTGATTACCCAGAAATTCCAACTATTTTCAGCAGAGGCCTGGGCAGTAAAACTCCAAATTGTTACGAAACATTTTAAGAACAATAATGTTACAAACTTCAAAAATAAAAATAAAACAGCTGCAGTTTATAACAAATTAGAAATAATATAACAACATTGGTTAAGAATTGATACATGTTATATGACACTCATTTAATGTTTACAGAGATTTCAGTTTGTAGAGAAATTATAGGCAAGTCAGTCTAATACAAACAGGAACTGCAATATGAAATGAAGAGAAAAAAACAGGCATATTGTATATTTAGAGTGCATTTACCCACATTGCATATAATGTTTTTTATAAAACACTCATGATTTTGTTTTTTCCAAAAGAATCTGCACATGCCAAAGTTCTTCAGTTTGTAAATACCACTGGATTGATTTGTGTGACTTATTTTGTAAGCATTTGAATTCACTGGGTAAAAAGATCATGTTCTAAAAAGAGAGAATTGATATTTGGACTTTTCAGTAATTCAAAACTGCACAGAGTACACATTTATCTGCATTTGAGAGTATTGTGAGAACCTAGCTAGACAGAAGTCACAGTTAAGGTCATCAGCATACAACAGAGAATAATCTTGTTTTAGCAATTTTACAACAAATTAATTTATTTAGCATTCTTTTTCAATCATATTGTGCTGTGAATGGTAAACGTCCTTAATGAGAGTTCAGATTACGTTGGATATAAAAATTTGCACACCCCTGTTAAAATGACAGGTTTTTGTGATATTAAAAATAAGACCACGATAAATCATTTCAAAACTTTTCACACCTTTAATGTGAAGCACGTTTTCATTTAATTACAACATTCACTCTTCTTCGTACACATCTGCCATCAATTAATGAGACTCTGATTAACCCCAAATAAAGTTCAGCTGTCCTAGTAAGATTTTCCTGACATTTACTCAGTTGCCTCCTACAGCTAATGCTATGGTTCACAGAGACCTTACAAAGCATCAAAGAGATCTCATTGTTGAAAGGTATCAGTCATGAGAAGGGTACAAAAAAATTCCACAGCATTGGATATACCATGGAACACAGTAAAGACAGTCATCAAAAAGTGGAGAAAATATGGGACAACAGTGACGCTGCAAAGAACTGGACGTCCCTCCAAAATTGATGAAAAGTCAAGATTAAAACTGGTCAGGGAGGCTGCCAAGAGACCTACAGCAACATTGAAGGAGCTGCAGGAATTTCTGGCAAGTACTGGTTGTGTACTACATGTGAAAACAACCTCCTGTATTGTCCATATGTCTGGGCTATGGGTTAGGATTGCAAGATGGAAGCCTTTTCTTATACAGAAAGGCATCCAGGCCTGGCCCAGCTAAAATTTGTAAAACAATACAACAAGTCTCCCAAAAGCATGTGAAAAAATGTGTTATGATCTGATGAGACCATGCTTGAACTTTTTGGCCACAATTCCAAAAGGTACATTTGGTACAAAAACAATGCTTTGCATCACCAAAAGAACACTATCCCCACAATGAAGCATGGTGGTGGCAGTATAATGCATTGGGGTTGCTTTTCTGCATGTAGAACTCTGGCTTTAGTCAAGGTGGAGGGAATTATGAACCGTTCCAAATACCAGTCACTTTTAGACCAAAACCTTCAGGCACCTACTAAAAAGCTGAAGATGAAGGGGAATTTTACCTTTCAACATGACAAAGACCCCAAGAATACATCCATATTAACAAAAGAATGGCTTCACCAGAAGAAAATTTAAAGTTTTGGAATGGCACAGCCAGAGCCCAGACCTAAATCCAATAGAAAATCTATGGGGTGACCTGAAGAAGGCTGTGCACAACAGATGCCCTCACAATCTGACAGATTTGGAGCACTTTTGCAAGGAATAGTGAACAAATATTTTCAAGTCAAGATGTGCCATGCTGATAAACTCCTACCCAAGAAGACTGAATGTTGTAATAGGATCAAAAGGTGCTTCAACAAAGTATTAGTTTAAGGGTATGCACACTTATGCCACCAGCTTATTGTACGTTTTTTATTTTTTATATTTTTTCCCCTAACAGATTTGTTTTTCAATTGAATTGTACAGGTTATAGGTCACATTAAAGGTTGGAAAAGTTTTGAAATGATTTATTGTGGTCTCATTTTTTAATATCACAAAAATCTGGCATTTTAACAGGGGTGTGTAAACTTTTTTTATACACTGTATGCCTGAAAATTAACTGGCTGTAAACAATCCTTGAATCATTCTCTGTCAGCTTCACTGATTGGCTGGATGGTACTACAACTCTATGGAATGAAAAGGAAATAAATAAAAGGAAGTGTTGTATTTTGAGGTAATGAGTAGCAATTTTTAGAAGTTTAATTTTTCTCACATGCTTTGTAGAAAGACCAGTGGAAATTCTATCACCACATGTGATTATAAAAATCATCATAAGCTAGGTAGGAAACTTGTTTTACCTTTATAAAACTGAATCACAATGGTGCAATTGCTCATACGAGCGAATCACAACCACAAAAGTCAGAACAGCGATGATTCCATATGTTCAAAAATCAGCAAATCGAAAAGCAGATTTGCTGATTTTCGAACATAAATATCGAAAGAAAAAACGAATGAAGTGTAAAGCAGCAGGCAAACCCCCCTGCACCCCCCTACTTTAATAGTCTAACTCTGAGATCACACTACAGTGGGGAAAGGGACCATTTTCCGATTTCCACTATAGTGCAATCCACCCCAAAATGTCGAATGTGCACTGAGCGAATGTCACTGTGCATTCGCTCATTGCACATTCGAACCTTTTTCCGTTCGGCGTTTGCAAACTTTGCAAACTGCCTTTCAGACAATTGCTGCTCACCCTTGTGCAATATGCACACATGAAGGTAAACCAGGAAACTTACCTGACTGACATACAAAGCCAGAAGGTGTGTAGCCCCTACTTTCTTACTTTTGTCTTTCCTCTATGCAGGCCAATCTCCAATAAACTTCAAATGTCAAAACTCCCTAAACTTAAATAATCTCATAACAAAATGCCTGATTTGGACTAAACTGTAATTATATAACAAAGCACAGCCTAGCACTCAGAGAATTAAACAGGTTAGAACTACCATACCACCAAGTTCCTTCTCAGCTAACTACAATACATAGACTTCTCTATAAGCCAGAAAATCACCCACCCCTAACAACTTAATAAAACACTACTCCCCAAATAGAATTTATTTTACGCTAAAGAGAAGTCACTAATCACTATATCCAAATCATCCAATACTGTAGGTGACTTTCTATATTGAAATAGTGTAGCTAAGCTATAGAACCACATTCTATTATCACTGAAATCCATTCAAAATGCAAACTCATTTAAAAGACAGCTAGACCTTCACCTTTCAAGTCAATGGATTTGCTCCTGTACATCTCCAGGATAAATGCCACTGTTATCTTCAGCTTTGTATATCATCAATGTATTTCTCTTCAGTCAGTATTCTATTCCTCACACCCAGTGTTCACCAATATCTGAATAATATTACTATCATTGTCAAGCCATATACTCAGATGTATGGCACTGCTCATCCCTACCTCTATACTCCTAATAGAAAACTTATGTTTTATATGAACCTGCTTTACAACCCATCTTTAAACTACAATATTAGCATTTTCTGCCCTGCCTAGTTCCTTCTCTCACCTTCATGTCATTGAATTTTTAAGCACTGATCACATGATCTATTATCTATGTGGCAAACACTGTGTTCTTTTTCAAATACTCAATGTTCAGCATCTATCATTGCATAAGTATCTTTTATACTATAATATTTGATTTATATCATATAAATGTAAGATAATTAGCAAATATTAATGTAATGTCTGTTTCTGTATATTACTAAATGAATGTTTAAAAATATTTGTAAAATGTTTGAACTTTTCTCCTTGGGACTCTACTGAAAAGGTTTTTTTTTTTTTGACTAAAGCCAATTGGACAAACACAATAAACAAAAGCAAAATAAAAATAAACAAAAACACATTCTTCAGTCCAAAGCTTTTAATCTCAGCAACAATTAAATTCTCATTGGATACTCATCTTAAGGAATGCAGCTAAGGAAATCATTGTAATCTAACGTAAGGGTGGGTGTAACTTCTGTCATACACATAGCAACTATATATCATCTATAATTATACATAAAAACTTCTAGAAGTGACTGTGTTGTGTCGGTCAGGTTGATGAAGTACTTGCATAAATTAGTCTGTGCAGAGTAAGAGGGTTTTGTTAAAGATAGTCAGAAGATCACATGTATCTTTTTAGATGTTTAGCAGAAGTAGAAAGGAAGGAATTAAAGAGTGTGAAGGTAGTTCTTTTGGTATCAAAACATGCCACTGACTTTTTTTTTTACAAGAATTAATTAATATAGGTCTGGTGAAGAACTGGTTAAACTATTCATTTGTTGTGAGGTTGAGCCAGGCTTTCTCCTTTTATATCTTCTTTTTTTATTGGTTACTAGACTAAGTGAGAAAGAACAGAAGGAGGTTTATTGCGTAGGAAGTATCAGACTAAACAACGTTTTATAACAGTAGCCCCCCCTCAGCTATTTTGCGCAGGAATGGGCGTGGCCAGATTCATTGCCATGGCTAATGGCTGTGCTGTAGCATGCAAATGGCAAATGATGCATGACTGACATGTTATCCTGACTTGATGTGACATTATAAATATTTATTGACTAATTCTTCCTAAAAGTTGTGCAATCTCAGAGTTGGTTTTATTTATATTTATCTAGATGGGGGGTGCAGGGGGAAAAAAGTAATATTTGTGAGTTAGAGTATCAGTTCATCAGAAAACCATGTGTTTGCTGACAGTAAGCATAGGATATCTGCATGTTTTGTAAAAACAGATTAAAAGTGCAGAAAAAAAGTAATTGTTAGCTAGAGTATCAAACTGTAGATTACACAGACTTTGTAACTTGCTAAACTTTCTAGTAAAATGCACAAAACTCCAAATTAAAGCATTAAATGCCACAAACTAAACATTTGTAAAGTAATGTGAACATTTCCTTTTATATATGGTACATCACAGAACCAGAACTTACATAGTATGGCATGAACACTAGGAGAAAATAAAAAAAAAAAAAAAACATATTATACTAGTCGGTATAATGTGGGGAGTCTGCATGTCCTCCCTGTGGTCCCGTGGGTTTCCTCCAGGTGCTCCGGTTTCCTCCCACATCCCAAAGACATGCAGTAGGTGGATTGAACACTCTAAACTGGCTGTAGGTGTGAGTGTGTGTGTGTCTTCTGTGGAAGGTTGGGCGCCGGGCTGGCAACTCGACACCATAAAACTGCACTGCCAATCATGAGTGGACAGATGATCCACTGTGGTGACTCAAGCCAAAAGAAGAAGAAGAATGCTAATCAGTATAATCAGCCATCTACTTAAAAACTATCCCATTTGTATGTTTACCGTATGCCTCAAATACCGGATGAATAACCATGCGTACTACCAAACTGTCTTCATGTTTATTCAAGTCTAGAGAAAAAAAATGGCCATGTGCAGACTGTTGGGTGGGGTTTGGGCGGGCATAGATACTATGGATTGGTGGGGGGGGGCTACTGTTGTAAAACAATGCCTCATACTATTTGCTGTGAATTCATTCAGCTATAAACTGCTAACACCAAGCAACTCATGCACACTTAGGGAACCTGAAAGCATGACCTTATACAGACCACTCCACTCACTTTGGCATACAGTGCAGACACTTACTCTAAAACAGCACCACTTGGCTTTGTTTCCATTTCCTGGTCATTCCTCAATATTTTCTGGATAATTTTTGACTTTATGTCTCCTGTCCATCAAGCATTCCCTCATTCATATGATTTTCATTCATTCTTTCTCTCTGGGATCTAAAGGTAAAGCTGGAAATGTTCATGAGGAGGTGTCTGTCAGGCAATAATGATGGTGCTTTGTGCTCCTGTTGCTATTATACGAATGAGGCCATTTTGGTTATGCCCAAACCACCCCTATGGTGGTGAGTTGTGCACTTGTGTCACTGCAATGGAAATGCATGGACAAAGGGCTACTATCACTGATTTGGGTGGTCTGACCAATTCCTTTCTTGTGCCAACCTATGTTCCATTAGAAGTCTCTACTCTCCACTTGAGGCTCTTTCAGAGTATTGGCACAATATGTCCAGGAAGCACCATCCATTACACCCAGTATAGGCACACGATTTTCCATGTCTGTGCTGGCAGGCTTTCAAGATGTTATTCAAACAAAGGTCACCTTGGCTGCACTCAGAACCTTAGCCTTCTATGCCTCTAAACTGGTTATGCTTCATATACAGCTTAACTAGTACATGGTATGTATGTGTGTTGTGTGTGTGTGTGTGTGTGTGTGTGTGTGTGTGTGTGTGTGTGTGTGTGTGTGTGTGTGTGTGTGTGTGTGTGTGTGTGTGTGTGTGTGTGTGTGCCTGCGTGTACTTATGTTTATAAGTATGTGTAAAAATAATGAAGAAATGAAAACATTATTTCATTCAATTATTTTATAAAAAGGGAAAACAGCCATTCACTTGTATGAAATAGTACTTGAATATGCCATCCTTGTAAAATAAGACACTGAATTAATTCTGAATTGAAAAACAGAAATAATGGGTTCCTCCACTGAAAGTACTGCCAAAAAAGTCCAAGTTGAATAAATCAAATATAAGCAGGTACTACCATGCTGTAAATGAAGCAACTTTACTTTCTTAAACTTCACTTTATTAAAACAATAAAAAACAGTATCATAAACGCTTTCGGGTAAACCCCTTCATCAGATGATAAAACTATTAATAACATTGCAACTAATATAACGCAACACAGCCAATGAAAATCAATAATTTACACTCCATTTTGCTAGAGCTAGTTTTAAAGGAACAACATAATTTAGTCCTGGAGATTTGTCAGCTCCCAGTCTAAGAATCCATGGCAATTCTTTGTATTCAGTTTCATTTTTTAAGTCACCCATTCGTTGACTTCTGTTTACAACACATATAACCATAAATGCAAACATAAGATCATTATGCAGTTCTATATGCTTATAAAGTGCATTTGTTCTTTTTCTAGCCTTATATCTGATAGATGTTTAAAAATTCTATCTTAAGGCTGCAATTTGTTTTTCCTACATAATATGCAGTGCACTGTTGACAGTTCCTCGCAATATACACAACATTTTGTGTATTAAATCAGCATACATATTCAAAAAATAACTTTTGTTGGTCCTAGGATGTATAAAACAATCACCTTGCATGATGTGCCTGCAGGCTTTACAGAGTTGACATGGAAACGTTCCCTTTTCCTTAGTAGCCTGATTATTTAATTTAGTATGCATGGGTTCTTGACACAAAATACCTTTCAAGTTTCTATTTCTTTTAAAGATAAATCTAGGTTGTGTACCTACAACTTTTGTTAAATTCTCATCTGTGAAAAGAATTTTCCGGTTGTCTCTGATTATATTATATATACCACCTATATCATTGCTATATGCTAAACTTATTTTCAAATTAAATTACCATTATGAGCTTGTGCATCTGCCTTGTTGGACTGTTCTTTACATCTATGTAACCATGGTTTAGCAATTTGCCTTCTATATAGTGGTGCTGCGGTAGCGTTGTTGCCTCAAAGTAAGACGCTGTCCAGTTTGATTCTTAGCTAGAGCGTCTTCTGCGTGGAGACATGCATGAATGGACGTACCTTTGTTGAAGGTTGTGCATCAGGGCTAGTAACTCGGCACATAAAAATCAACTACCAATCATTAGTGGACTGGAGTTCTGCTGTTGCGACCCCTAACCAGGAAAAGCTGAAAGACACACACACACACACACACACACACACACACACACACACACACACACACACACACACACACACACACACATAGTCTGCTATTGTCCATTTCTTTTTTCAGTAAATGTTTTCTATAGCCTCGTGCTTGAAAATTATTTTTCAAGGAGTCTACTTCCTGAACAAAGGAGTTTTCATTTGTGCAGAGTCTAGATATTCTGCAAACTTGTCCCTTGATTATGTGCTGAAATGCATACCTAGGTTGCATGCTATCAAATCTAAGCATGCGACTGGTCCAGCATGACTTCCTATGCTATCAAATCTAAGCATGCTATTGGTCCAGCATGGCTTCCTGTGCTATCAAATCTAAGCATGCTATTGGTCCAGCATGGCTTCCTATGCTATCAAATCTAAGCATGCTATTGGTCCAGCCTGGCTTCCTATGCTATCAAATCTAAGCATGCTATTGGTCCAGCATGGCTTACTATGCTCTCAAATCTAAGCATGCTATTGGTCCAGCATGGCTTCCTATGTTATCAAATCTGAGCATGCTATTGGTCCAGCATGGCTTCCTATGTTATCAAATCTAAGTATGCTATTGGTCCAGCATGGCTTCCTATGCTATCAAATCTAAGCATGCAATTGGTCCAGCATGACTTCCTATAAAGCGATGTCACTACCTCCCCATTTTCCTTCCTAGTAATGTGGACATCCAGATATTCAATATCTGAACTGGAATAATTAAATGAAAATCTGACAAAACTGGTTTTGGACTCTAAATAATTAACAAATGATGCTAGATATGAAGCTGTACCCCCCCCCCCCCACAAAAAGAAAACATCAGCCACAAAACTTTTTATAGAAGAAAAGTTTATCTTTCCAGTCATGTACTGCCTGAAATATCACCATGTCCTCCCAATATGCCAGGACAAGATTTGCATATGTGTTCGCACAAGGCGTACCCATAGCTATACCCTGCTTCTAGCAATAATAGTTTGCCTGACAAAGGAAAACATTGTTCTCTAATACTAGTCTTAATAAAGAACATAGCCAAATGGTTCCATCTATATGTGTGTTCATTTTTCTAGTTAATATTTCCTGTATGGCAGTAACAACATACTGATTTTCAAAACAGTGAACACAATTTTTATGTCCAAGGTGACAAACATATAAGAAATATCACTATTTTATTGTAAATAAACACCCAATGATTCCAGAAATGTAGCAGGATCTTTTAAGATCCTAGGAAAGGCTTGTAACACTGGTCTAAGAGTGCATTCTAACCAGATAGAAATGTTTTCTGTTACCCAACCCCTGCCCGATACTATGGGTCTCAGGGGTGGTGTCTTGGGATCCTTATGAATTTTTGGTAAGGCCTTAAAAACAGGGATGGTAGGATGTTGTATATGTAAAAATGTCAATATCTCCTGATGTATCAACCCAGTTCTCTCCATGTTGGACAATGACTTATGCACTTTTGTATATAAGAGTTTACCATTAATGGTGACAGCTGGAGAAAAGTCAGTCTATGAGCTAACAACAGATCTGTTTGTGTTTTGTAGAACTCTTTACCAAGTACAACAACAGCACCACCCTTATCAGAGGATTTTATAAAAATATTAGTATTATTTTTTTAGCTCAAGCAATGCTTTTCTATGTGATTGGTCTAAATTAAAATACATGGATCTGTGTGTATTCTGTAGATACTGTTCAATCTCACGTTCACATGATTTAACAAACAACAATGTAGGATTTAAAACAGGTGAGAAAGTGCTAGGTTGCTACAATAAAAGAGGTGTTTGAACTCTATTGGGTTCATTATACATCTGCTTTAACATTACATTACGTGCAAAATATAGCAACTCTGGTATTGTAGTGCAGAAATCTGTACCTATGCTCGGTACAAAGTTTAAACCCTTGCTTAACATGGATAACTGTAAATCAGAAAGAGAAATACCTGAAATATTATGAACATTGCCAGTGTTACATGCATTTTCAACAGTCAATTGGAAGTCCGTCGTCTCTTGTAATCCTTGTCCATCTGATGTGAGAAGCTCTTCTTCCGAGAATTCTTCTTCCTCGGTGATGGCAGTGTAAAAAAAGAAGAAGAAATGGAAGTGGGCATAGCAGTGGATATGGGTGCATTAGCAGTATGTTTAGGTTTGGCTCCCATTGTGGGAAAGTCTAGCTTGTTGCTTCGAGACTCATCCATGCGGCCAGCTGTTGTGTCCAAATTTATATCCACAAATATTTCCCCAATAAAGTGCATTTGAATATGCATGCTGATTATAATACGCAAAATGTTGTCTGTATTGCAAACTGTCAACAGTGCACTGCATATTATGTAGGAAAAACAAATTGCAGACAAAGATAGAATGTTTAAACATCTATCAGATATAAAGCTATAAAAAGAATAAAATGCACTTTATAACCATATAGAACTGCATAATGTTCTTATGTTTGCATTTATGGTTATATGTGTTGTAAATAGAAGTCAAAGAATGGCTGACTTAAGAAATGAAACTGAATACAAAGAATTGCAATGGATTCTTAGACTTTGAGCTGACAAAGCTCCAGGATTAAATGCAATGTATTTTATCAATTTGTCTCAACTTAGCTTTTCAAATGAAATGAAGGCTGTACTGTTTAAAGGCAATAAATTTGTGCCTACATTTATACCCTCTTTCGTTGATCTGTAGTTTGAGCTTAAAGCATTTTGTAGAAAGTTGTTGTTATGTGTATATTTTGGAAAAATTGTACAAAATAGTTTTGAAAATAATGAACAAAGTAATGACAAATCTGATAACATATTGGAAGGCGATTTAATGAATGTTTCTATCTATGATTATGACTCTGAACCTCTGGAAAATGAAAATGATAATTATGTGGACAGTGAAAACGTTTGCGATACTACGGGGAATGGCAAATTACAGTTACACATTTTGTCAGTAGAGAACAAATTTGTGCCTATGCTAAATGTACCTGCCATTGCATTATTCCAGAAGATTGCACATAAAGAAATCTCCATTGCTTTCAGTAAGTTTTTGAAGCAGAATAAGTCATATAATCTAACTAAAGATGAGTGGCTAGCTTTAAAAAGTTTAAAGCAGTTAAAAATGAAATCTATGTTTAAATGCGCAGACAAGGGTGGAAACTGGGTTTTCTTGGATAAAGAAATGTATTGTGAAATGATAACCAATATATTGAAATGTCAAGATGAATATAAATGCTTATCTAGTAATCCTGTTGTAGGTTATACTGAAGAATTGTTAGCGATATTGGAAAGGGGAAGACTGTTTGGGTTTTCTTACCAAAAGGATGTGAATAAGTTATATGTTAAGAAACCAGTAACCCCCATTATATATGTTTGACCAAGATACATAAAAATTTAAGTAAACCTCTTGGAAGGCCTATTATTGCAGGGGTGGGCTCTCATTTAAGTAATGTTGGCATTTTTTTGGCTTTCCACTTGAAGAAATATTTATGCAATGTTCCTGCACATATTTCAACATACAAGATTTATTGGATGAGTTAGTTAAGATTAAATGGCAACATGACTATTATTGGGTTACTGTTGATGCAAAATCACTGTATACTAACATAAAATTGAGATGGGGTTTGGAGTCCATCATGGATATGTTAGCTGATGGTCCTATAACAGCTTTTTTGATTAGTTTATTGGAATTTAGTCTAACTCACAACTATATTTCCATTCAAAATTAGTTTTTCTTGCAGTTGAAAGACACAGCAATGGAGGCATCTTATGCACCCTCATATGCTATAATATATATATATATATATATATATATATATATATATATATATATATATATATATACACATATATATATATATATATATATATATATATATGGGACTTTTTGAGAAGAAATGTATATATCCCACCAGTTTCTTTAAGGATAAGGTTTTGCTTTATAAGTGATTTATTGATGACCTTATATTTCTTTGTAGGGGTGATTGTTGTGATTTTGGGGATTTTTTTGTGGCTCTTAACTGCAAAGAGCATGGGTTGATCTTTTCTTATGAGTTAAGGAGGGAAGCCATTAATTTTTTTGGATATGACATTATATGGGGATGGTGAAGCTATAGGCTTTAGACCATTTAGGAAGCAAACCTCAGTTAATATGTTTTTACATGCAACTAGCATGCATCCTGAGCACCTATTGAACTCTCTACCCTATGGTGAATTTAAAAGAATTTTTGATCACACCAGTGATAAAAATGAGAAAGTAATGGAACTGAATAATTTGGAGAGGAGATTAAAAGAGAGGGGTTATGATGAGGAAAGATTATTGAGATGTAAGCATGTAGTGCTTGGGCATGTTATGCACAAATCTCAATCAGTATGAACTAGGAGTGGCATGAATAATTTTGGGGAGAACAGTTCCCCTAGTGATGTGGATGTGAATAGAAAGATTTTTTTATGTCACTAAATTTTCGTCTTTCTCTGATGTGCTAGTAAGTATTGTGAGGAGATTTTGGCATATCATTTCTGAGGATAAGAATATAGGTCATTTGTTCACCAGATATGTCACATTCTCTTTGAGCAAAAGAAAACATTTGAAGGAGTTATTCAATTATAACTTTGTTGTGGTACCCAATATTAATTTACCTTTGGGCACTTTCCCTTGTGGTCATTACAGCATATGTAATAGAGTTAAAAATCTATTAAAAATCTATCAGGGTCTTCTATTACTGGGAAGATATTTAGTTCTAGATATTACTTTAATGACAGATCAAAAGGGGTGGTGTATATTATGGGATGCTCATGCTCTAATACAAGACGGTATATAGGACAGACTAAACATATGGTTAGAATCCGGATTCTTCAACATCTCAGAGATATAAGAAATCATAATAAACTAAGTCCTATAGCTAATCATTTTTATGAACTACATGGGGGTTTAGATGCTAGCTTGATTTTTTGTGTACTTGAAAAACTCATTTTGCCTAGAGGGGGTGATTACAATGGCAAATTATTGGAGTTGGAAACCAGAATGATATTTAAATTTCAGACTTTAAGGCCCCATGGTTTAAATCAAGACGTAGGAATCTGAAGGGTTAAATAAGTAGCAGGGTATTTAATGGTAAAGTGTTTATGCTATTTATGTTTATATGTATTTATATCAATTTGTATGGATAATCTGTGCTGGTTTATTTATTTATTTATTTATATGTTTATAATAATATTTGTATAAAAAACTTTTGTGATATTTAAATGTATATGATATAATTCTGGTTGTCTCAATTAATTGCAACTGTAAATTAATATAATTGAATTATTGGATCCTATTAAGTGGCTGTTTGCACAGTATATTACTCAGCTGAAATTGTTACACTGTGATGCCTGAAGGCGAACAGCCACGGTCCCAGATCACTGTTGCTGGAATAAAGGAGAGAAGTGATGGTGTATTTTTGTGTTTTTGAATATTTTTGCTGTTGGTTGTGTGCTTTTGTTTACATAGAAAAGAATTGTCTGAGCTAAAAAATAATACTAATATTTTTATAAAATCCTCTGATAAGGGTGGTGCTGTTGTTGTACTTGGTAAAGAGTTCTATAATACACAAACAGATCTGTTGGTAGCTCATAGACTGACTTTTCTCCAGCTGTCACCATTAATGGTAAACTCTTATATACAAAAGTGCATAAGCCATTGTCCAACATGGAGAGAACTGGGTTGATACATCAGGAGCTATTGACATTTTTACATATACAACATCCTACCATCCCTGTTTTTAAGGCCTTACCAAAAATTCATTAGTATCCCAAGACACCACCCCTGAGACCCATAGTATCGGGCAGGGGTTGGGTAACAGAAAACATTTCTATCTGGTTAGAATGCACTCTTAGACCAGTGTTACAAGCTTTTCCTAGGATCTTGAAAGATCCTGCTACATTTCTGGAATCATTGGGTGTTAATTTACAAGACAATAGTGATATTTCTTATATGTTTGTCACCCTGGATGTAAAAAATGTGTTCACTGTTATTGAAAATCAGTATGTTGTTACTGCCAAAGAGGAAATATTAAATAGAAAAATGAACACACATATAGATGGAACCATTCGGCTATGTCCTTTATTAAGACTGGTATTAGAGAAAAATGTTTTCCTTTGTCAGGCAAACTATTATTGCTAGAAGCAGGGTATAGCTATGGGTACGCCTTGTGCGAACACATATGCAAATCTTGTACTGGCATATTGGGAGAACATGGTGATATTTGAGGCAGTACATGACTGGAAAAATAAACTTTTCTTCCATAATAGATTTGTGGACAATGTTTTCTTTTTGTGGGGTGGGGGGGGGGGTACAGCTTCAGAACTAGTATCATGTGTTAATTATTTAGAGCCCACCACCAATTTCATCATATTTGAATTGAATTATTCCAGTTCAGATATTGAATATCTGGATGTCCACATTACTAGGAAGGAAAATGGGGAGGTAGTGACATCACTTTATAGGAAGTCATGCTGGACCAATAGCATGCTTAGATTTGATAGCATAGTAAGCCATGCTGGACCAATAGCATGCTTAGATTTGATAGCATAGTAAGCCATGCTGGACCAATAGCATGCTTAGATTTGATAGCATAGGAAGCCATGCTGGACCAATAGCATGCTTAGATTTGATAACATAGGAAGCCGTGCTGGACTAATAACATGCTTAGATTTGATAACATAGGAAGCCATGCTGGACCAATAGCATGCTTAGATTTGATAGCATGCACCCTAGATATGCATTCCAGCACACAGTCAAGGGACAACTTTGCAGAATATCTAGACTCTGCACAAATGAAAACTCCTTTTTCAGGAAGTAGACTCCTTGAAAAATAGTTTTCAAGCACGAGGCTATAGAAAACATTTACTGAAAAAAGAAATGGACAATAGCAGACTATATAGAAGGCAAATTGATAAACATGGTTACATAGAGGTAAAGAGCAGTCCAACAAGGTAGATGCACAAGCTCATAATGGTAATGAAGATTTGAAAATAAGTTTAACGAATAGCAATGATATAGGTGGTATATGTAATATAATCAGAGACAACCGGAAAATTCTTTTGACAGATGAGAATATAACAAAAGTTGTAGGGACACAACCTAGATTTATCTTTAAAAGAAATAGGAACTTGAAAGATATTTTGTGTCAAGAACCCATGTATACCAAATTAAATAATCAGGCTACTAAGAAAAAGGGAACATTCCCATGTCAACACTGTAAAGCCTGCAGGCACATCATGCAAGGTGATTGTTTTATACATCCTAGGACCAACAAAATTATTTTTTGAATATGTATGCTGATTTTCATATACAAAATGTTGTCTATATTACGAACTGTCAACAGTGCACTGCATATTAGGTAGGAAAAACAAATTGCAGCCTTAAAGATAGAATTTTTAAACATCTATCAGATATAAGGCTAGAAAAAGAACAAAATGCACTTTATAAGCATATAGAACTGCATAATGATCTTATGTTTGCATTTATGGTTATATGTGTTGTAAATAGAAGTCAACGGATGGGTGACTTAAGAAATGTAACTGAATACAAAGAATTGCAGTGGATTCTTAGACTGGGAGCTGACAAAACTCTAGGATTAAATTTTGTTGTCCCTTTAAAACCAGCTCTAGCAAAAAGGAGTGTAAATTATTGTTTTTCATTGGCTGTGTTATATTAGTTGCAATGTTTTTAGCAGTTTTATCATCTAATGAAGGTATTTAACCAAAAGTGTTTATGATACTGTTTTTTATTGTTTTAATAAAGTGAAGTTGCTTCATTTACAATGTGGTAGTACCTGCCTTATATTTGATTTACTGAATTAATTCTGACCAGGGACAATGATTTATTCTGATTTTAAAAAGATAAGTTCCATTTCACAGTCTGTGAAATGATGGTTATTGCACTGTTTCACAAAAATATGATTGTTAGTTTTTAAGGAAGATTTATATTTTAGTTTAATTGTTGCAAACAAGATGAATTCAGAGAATTTTTAAAATGTTCTTTATCCGTAGTCATGTTTGACATGCATAACTCATGCTTCCATAAATATCCTCATACACATGAAAGTACACCTGCAACATAGATAAGCATAATCCATCTTTTATTCTGAATATTAATTTTAATACTACTTCTAATTGTATCTGTAATTATTCAAATCACCAAAAAATTAATGAGAAGCAAATCAGGATGCAGTGTGCAATGAAATATATAGAAACTCACACAAGATGGTTTCAGTAAGGAAGAAATGAGAGTGGTATTACTAAGTATACACTCTTAGTCATTTCTATGTGTGATAATATAAATTCACAGGCATGCGTTCACTTGTTTATTTATATTGTTTACATGTTTATATTTTTTTAATTGTGTCGAACTCTTTGGATAAAGTCTATTTTTAAGAGGGATTCTAGGCAGAAACTCAATTAGAAAACTTGGAACACAATATTTTATAGATATAAGTTGTTGTTGTTGTGTCTTTTGGCTTTTCCCGGTTAGGGGTCACCACAGTGGAACTCCGGTCCGCTAATGATTGGCAGTTGATTTTTACATACAGAGTTGCCAGCCCTGATGCACAACCTTCAACGAAGGTACGCCCATTCAAGTATGTCTCCACACAGAAGACGCTCTAGCTTAGAATCAAACCAGATGGCGTCTTACTGTGAGGTGACAACACTACCGCAGCACCACCACTGTGGATTTTTTTATAGATATAAGTAATAAACCTTATTAAGGAAAAAATATCACCCCCCCCCCACACACACACACACACATATATATGGGGAGGCAAGTACCTTTGCCAGTAATCAAAAACCAAGAGCCAACAGGTGAAGATTATACCTGGCAAAGCAGCATGGTCTGTCAACCATGTCTTCCCATGCTTACAGATACTGGATCTCCCTGGACTGACACCAGAAGCTAAAGCAGTTGTTGAAATCAATCATTTTTTGTTTATATTGAGGTATCGTCCTGGATGATGGTAGAATGCTACTTAGAGCTAGGGACATACCCGTCTGGGACACATAATCTGAGAGTTCAGTAATGTCTGTCTTCATATAGTCCAGAGAGCTACATTTTAAGCCATTCACCCACACATGGAGTATGACAGAGTCATAGTGGTACTTGTGGAGAGACTTGAGTGCCAGGGTGATTTGATGGATCCTGGCACCTGACAGGCAGCTGACCATGACCTTCTCCTTGTCTAGCCTGGTGAGGGGTACATCTGCGTTTCTCACTGTAGAGTTGCCTGTGACCAGGACATTTGGTTTGAAGGAGTTTCGCCTTAGGGGCTTATTAGTTGAGACACTGGTGTGAATGTTACTATGTGCAATGGATTCTATTGGACCTGCAGCATGCTCAGTAGGTTTAGCTTAGGACATCTCTGATCTTTCATTAAGATTCTAATGAGTACCTCTGTGTTTGTGGGTTTAGGTGCAGAAGTACTAAAACATTCAAAGTGCAGCATAAAAGTCTCAACAGCAAAAATCAGCAGAAATAAATGAACAATTTCGATAAATACAGTTCAAAAAATGCAATGCAGGCTTAAAATATGCTTATTTTTCAGTTGGATTTAGTAGTTGCTTTGGATGTCTGTCCAGATGCACTATAGATCTCTGCCTAAATTCACCAAGCTCTGAGCAGCTCCAGTAGACTAAGCACAAACCTGCACACACGTGAGGCTTAAATACAAGCAAAGTTAAACATCTTTAATACAAACTAACCAATAGGAAGCTCAAAACTGAGCCTTTTCCAGCAAAAAGTAAGTTTACAAACTTGATCGCTATCTCTGATCTGATGGGTACAGGTAATGAGTTCCAGGACTTATCAACATGGTATGAGTACAGACCATGCTCAGCAGATTTCATAGGTTTGTAGAAAGAGAGGGGTTTTTGGTCACTGGATCATAATGACTGACTGGGAACATAGTTGTATAGAGTGATGTTTAATGCTAGACAAGCAGGTGGATGCTGGGTAATTTTAAAGGTGATAAGAAGCTGTGTATATGTCAGTTAATATTGTAGTTCTAACCAAGGTAGGCGTTTTAGTGTAATACAGTGGTGAGTTCTGAAGAGGGTATTTACTGCACATTTAGCCACTTTATCCATTGTTCAAGGTTATTAAGGAGGGGAGCACCATGAAGTAATAAGGGTTGATAGATGGATAGACAGAGAAATATAGATAGATAGATAGATAGATAGATAGATAGATAGATAGATAGACAGATAGATAGATGGATAGCTATACAGATCTGTATTTGTCTATGTCTCTAGACTGAAAGGTATATGTTAACAGACTCTGAGACTTTAAATGTACAGCAACATAACTTTCCATCTCTTGCTAACTACAGATAAACAACTTCAAAGCAATTTGGCTTCAAATATCTTACTATTAGAGCTTACCAGACTGTGTAACAAAACCCACATAAAGCTGTGAAAGTCAAAAGGGAGTTGGGTTATGATTTTATGAGATAGATTTGATGCATTTAACCATGGACATGGCCTAGAGAAATGGTTATTTGATAATGGGTTATGCAGAAATGATGGCCACCTGTGTTGACCGCAATAGCTGCAAACACAAGAATTAGAAAAAAAAATAAAGCTGATAAATGCTTTTATCCATGTCCATGATGCCTTGCAATCTCTTGCATTTAGCTTATGAGTTTTGCCTTCAAACCCTTTACTTTTTTATCTTTAGTCAGAGGTTTCACCTGCACTACAAGGTGCCTACCCAGACAAGTCTCTCTACATATTCATATATTCACCAAATCACACCCTCATGCATCCCGTTACCAACACTAATAAATACAATACTAGAATCAAATATATACCATTGTGGACTGCCTCTTAAGTGCAATTCTTACAGCACTTTATTTTATTTAGCTTTTGTTGGCCAGGTTAGCAGGTCTAACTTGTCTAGCATCCACTTTTCAGGAAGACCTGAAGTGGCATTTATAATACTGGGGTAAATCTGACCAGAGAATTGAGATATGTCCCTTACTCACAACTTGCACTTAGGTCTTGCTTAGCTTGAGTGTGTGTACCTGTCCTGTCCTTAACACAGTGCCATCTGGGAGGATGGTGCACGAGATGGCATGAGCAGAGGTGATTGCCAGCTCTAAAGATACCTATGGCATTACAGAGTACTCCAAATGTTTTTTTTTTTTTTCCCAGAAGGAATTGTCTGCATAATAGAAAGAGATGGTGAAAGAGGAGTGTATTGGTACCACCCTCTAGTCTGGAGGGTTAAAGGATGGTTATTAAATGAATAAAATGGTAAATCAAAGTGAACAAGAAAATAATGTGTCATATGGAGAAATAATGAATAAAATACAAGGAGAGGAAGATGAAGATATTTTGAAAGGGGGCATTACTCAAAAAAGGAGAATATATGCTGATACAGTGGCAAATAGTGGAGAAGAACAAATAGAAAAAAGAAGATAGCATCAAAAGAAAATATGTGATGAGAAAACAAACTAAAAGAAACAAGGAGATGGACAGATATGAGATATGGGGCACTCTTATACTTCCATTAGGAGTAAAAACACATGATGCATTTTAATAAATCAACAGACACTCTATAACATTTTTTGAGACTGCACAAGGTGTGAAAAAGGTTTTGTGTAAATATGAAATAAATAGAATGGTAATCTGTAGAATGATTATGTAGTGAAAGTTTTTTTTTTCCAAGAGATAAAAACAAAAATGAATATACAGTTTCAGACAGAGGTGCAAAGAGAGAAGTTGGAACATCATTTAAAAATGTTTGCAAAAAAGTGATGGACATTTCAAAAGTTTATGGTAACTGGGATTTATGAACTGTGGAATGGAATCGTAATGCTGTGTTAAAAATTGAAACAAAACATGTCCTGTGGGGCATGCGATACTGAAGTAGCATTATGGTGTATGCAGCTAGAGAGGTAGTGGTTCTAATCCCATCAATGGCAACTCAGTGAGTGTGTGTAAGTATATCCCCTTGCTACTGTGTGTATTTCTTTCCTACAGAAAGGCCTCACTGAGACCAATGACTGGTGCTGAAAACATGGCCTTAAGCTTTATGCCAAAGAAATGTGTCATCATCCCCTTTGGGAAAAACTCAGTTCCCACTAATTACCACATCAATGGGAGCCAACTTAGTACTGAAGGTGTACCTCACTAGACACATGCAATGGCTGGAAAAGGCCTCAAAAGTACCTCACACAGAGGATCCTAGGCCTTGAACACATGTCCTTCATGGATAGACTCAAAAAACTCCAGCTATTCTCCATCTCATATCATCTACTAAGAGGTGATCTCTGCTTGACTTACAAAGTCATGTCTGACCAAGCTCTGTTAGAAATGCTACATCTAAAGAAATCCCAATCCCTCTACACCACACACTCCAGTGACCTCAACCTCATTACCACAATCAACAGATCATGCTGGAGAGACAGGTTCAAAACACAGAGACTGCCCATGCTCTGGAATAGACTTCCCATACATGTCAAGCAGAGCACCTCTCTGGCTCTCTTCAAGAGAAATCTTGATGAGTGGATGGGGAATAGAAAGTTCACTCCAGGGATCACTCCAGTGGCTGTACTTGCTAGAGGCACTGGGAACTAATGTCAGGCATCACAATGCCAGGGCACCTCTATGGGCTAGGCTTGTAAAGGCTCCAGGGCCATTAGCCAAGTTCATATCTATGAACCTATGAAATTTTCAAATTCCAAGTATTATAAATGTTGAAGGAAATACATGTGTGGTAAAATAATGGGAACAACCAAGAACATGTTTCTTTTGTGGGAGAGAAGGGCATTTACTAAAGAATTGTGATAAAAAAGAAATGTTATGCATGTGTGGAAGACTGGACACAAGGTAAAGAAATGTTAACTTGAATGTTATTTGTGCAAAAAATGGGCATGCGTGGGTGGACTGTAAAGAAAAATGTAATGAAACAGAAACAGAAAATGAGGGATAAAGCACAACATGAAAAATAATTGGAACAGAGACTAGAAGAAAAAAAAGGATGCCAATAAAAGAAAAGAAGAAGATACGGCAATATGAATAAATTCAGAAGTTAATGAGGAAGATATGCATTGGAAATTAGCAAAAACAAGAAAGAAAAAAGGACTCTATTAACAAAAGAGTGAGAGATAGAAAAAGCAAATTCAAAGGCTCAAAATTAACAGACAAAAGAAAGGAAATGGATGAGAAGTAATATATTTAAAAATGTAGTATAGGAAGAGGATGATCTCCTTTAAATTAAGGAATAAAGAAATTAATAATTTAAGGATTCTATTAGTAAATGTAAGCAGTTTGAAAAATATGACAAGAAGGTTAGGGATTTTAGAGAGGTGTACTAAATGTGATGTAGATATAATTGTTCTGGCTGATATAATATTTCTAAAAAATGCAGAAAGATTACAGACAGAAAAAGAATATGGGCTGGAGAGAGAATGTAGATATTGGGAAATGCATACAGTTCAGGAATAATGGTATTATGCAAAGGAGTAGTGAAGATCTTAGGGGTAATGGTAAAATGGGAAGACTTACCCTTGTCGAGTAACTATGTCAAGGAAAGGTTTATAGACTTATATCTACATATTTATACATTATTTGTAAAGAAAAGGAAAACTTATTTCAACAGATGATAGATTATATAGTAATAAATATGAATATATTTAATAACAAAAGGCTTAACTTGTGATTTAAGGTGTAAAAAAAGGATGGAAAAGATATATGAAAAATGAAAAAGTTATGAAATGTGCTAAACTGGTAAAATGAAATAGAAAAGTATGGATGGGAGAAGCATCAGTTTAAAATCTGAGATTGATTATTTTATAATATCTGAAGACAGAAGTATAGTAGAAGGAGAACAGTTCTGACAGGATTTACAGAGCATTTAGCAACATGGATGGAAGTAAATGAAAAGAAAGGTTCATAGGTTCATAGGTTGATAATAGGCTATCTGCCCTAGGGCATTTATAAGCCTAGCCAGAGTGTGTTTGGCTTTCGCCATCCTTTTAGATTAGTTGAATGTGCCTCTGTATAGTAGATGACAGAAGATAGCCCTTTTAAGGTTAGTTTACTGTGCCTTTGTCTAGTAGGGACACAGAAGAGATCCCAGGGGTAAACCTACAATCTCCCATCCACTTGTCAAGATTTCTCTTGAAGAGGGTCATTGAGGGGCTCTGCCTAACATGGATTGGGATTTTGTTCCAGAGTGAGGGGGGCCTCTGGGATATGAATCTGTCCCTCCAGCATGTCCTCTTTATTTCTGTGCTGAGGTTTAAGTCCCTGGAGCGTGTAGCTCTAAGGGATTTGGATTTCCTGAGGTGGAGCATGTCCATTAATTCTGGTTTGGACATGGCTTTATACGTCAGGCACAGATTGCCTCTGAGTACGCGGTAAGCAACTGAGTAGGTCTGGAGCTTCTTTAGCCTAACTGTGTAGGGCATCTGTTTGAGTCCTTTGATTCTCTTGGTGAGGTACATTTGGGGTCTTTCCAGTTGCTGTAGGTGTCGGGTAAGGTACATCCCAAATGGGGCATTGTATTCAATTATGGGCCTGATGAGTGATGAATAGAGGGGCACAATGACCTCTCTCTTGATCTAGACGTGAACCCTTTCATGATAAGGTGGGCTATATAGAAGGTCTTTCTAACCACATTGGCAACGAGATTGTCAAAGGAGAGAATGCTATCTACTTGGGTCCCCAAATCCCTAATTACTTCTTCCGTACTTAATGGATTACCACCTATGTGGTAATTTGTGGGCACTTTGTTTTTCCCAAAGGGGATGACTATGCACTTTTTGGCATTTAGCTTTACGCCATGGCTCTGGCACCAGTTATCCATCTCTGTGAGACCCTTTTGGAGGATGCTTGTGCCAGTCGGCGAGTCAATTATGGCACCCAGTTTGCAGTCATCTGCAAACTTGGTCAGCCATAGTCCTCCTGTGTTAGCCTGTACCTCAGAGAAATATATACTGAACAAGAGAGATCCCAGGAGTGAGCCTTGTGAGACGCCACTTGTAACTGGTTTAGAGTCTGACATGGCACCTGCAATTCTGACCATGTGGGTTCTATCCCTGAGCCAGTTTGCAACCCATCTTGTGACATAGGGGTTGATATTTAAGCTGGTGAGCTTATTTATGATGCCCGAGTGGGGCATTGTGTCGAAGGCTTTTGCGAGGTCCAGGTAGGCTGTGTGGACTACCTTCCTTTCATCTATGGCCTTGGTGAATGTTTTAAAGAAGTCGACCAGGTTCGAGAGGCAAGATCTGCCCTCAACAAAGCCGAATTGGGTAGGATCCAGTGTTTGGAGGTTCCCAATGTCTTTGTTTATGAGTTCCATGATAATACACTCCATAGCTTTGCAGACCAGGCTAGTCAGGTTTATAGGGCGATAGTTTCCGGGGTCCGTTGTGGCACCACCTTTGTGGAGTGGGACCACTGTTGCTGTACATCATTCCTTGGGTACATATTTTGTAGTAAGGCTGAGATTGAACAGTGAATTTATGTGAGGGTTCAGTTCTTCTTAGAGCTTGTGTAAGACACAGCCCGGGACACCGTCCAGTTCCACTGATGCTGTGTTTTTTGCTTTGGAGAGGGCAGCTCTCACCTGTGCATCTGTGATGTCAGGGAGGCTACACTCTGTTGGGATAGACATTTGCTCTTTTGGAGGGGAAGGGGGGGGGAGTTTGCACTGAACCTGTCTGCCAGGATGTTGGCAATGTCTGTGGTTTCAGTGTATTTTTTGTCATTTTTCACTAACTCAGAGCACATCTGGGAGTTGCACCCAGGTTCCTGACATAACTAAAGAAGGCCTTGTGATTACCTTTAGTGTCTTGTGCAACTTTTCTTTCGAAGCTGGCCTTAGATAATTTTATGAGGGATCATAGTTTCTTGCTAGTACTGATCAGAGATGCCTTCCTTTTTTGGGATTTTGCTCTATCATGTAGTAGCTTCCTCCTTCTGTTGTATAGCTTATTTATGACTGGGGTCCACCAGACAGGTCTCCTGCCTTTGGAGGCGTGACTCTTGGTTTTATTTGGGATAGCACGATCCATGCATTCCTGTAGGTGTCCATAGAATGTGTTTGTAAAGGATTCTGCGGTTTGGCGTGTATTTTCCTCTGGCCCGGGGGCTTTGAAGGATTCCACCTTGGTTTTGAGAAGTGTGAAATTTGCTTTTGAGAAGTTCTTCACCGTGGTTTCCTTGGCTGGGGGTGGGGACGGGATATGGATGTCCAGTGAGATTAAATTATGGTCAGATCTTACCAATATTGGAATAGGAAAGGGCATAAAAAGAATAAATAAAAAAGAAAAGGAACTGATAATACTGTTATGGAGAGACCATGTTACTATGAGGGGGATTTAACTTGAAGTTGTTAGAATGGTGTAGTGCTTTTAAAAGATAATATAAAAGAAACTTATTACAATGCCAGAGTAAGACAAGAAAGATGGGAAAACAAGGATATATAAAAACATATAAAACACATTAGAAAATTTAAAAAAGAATGAGGCAGAATATTATGATAAAGAGAAAGAAGTATATACAAGAAATTATGAAAAAATAATGAATTATTATATAAGCAAAGGTATTTATTACAAAGGAAAAAGGAAGAAGTATCAGCATATTTAAGAAAAATGGTTAAAGAGAATTGCAATGTAATGAGCAAAATGAAAGACAAAAAAGAAAACTAAAAAGGGCAATCTAAGATTATGGAAATTGTAGCAAGTTATCTAGAAGAAATGTTTAAAAAAATGGAGAAAAGGTAATAAACTAAAGGAAGTAAAAAATAATTCAGAACAAATCAATAAGGAAGTTGAAAAAAGAAATTACTTTGTATGAAATGGATAACGTACTTAAACAAGCAAAGATAGATTTGTCTTCTGGTCTGGAAGGAATTGGATGTGAAATGTACACAAATTTAGGAAAACAGCAAAAAGAATATCGGTTACAAGTGTTGCATGAGTGGTTAAGTGGAGGTTTCAATCATGCTCTTACACTATTTCTTTCTGCATATACTGCACTGTAAACATCTTTCATTATAACATTTCTGCATGACAATTTATGTGTTATTCACACTTTATATAATTCATGTATGCTTTTTAAAGATCACGTGGAAGAAAGGAGAAAAAGGAGACGTAAAGAATTAGAGGCCAATAGTGTTAAACAATACAGATTATAAGATATTTGTGAAAATAATACGGTAAAGATTTGAAAATAAAATAGAATATATAATGGAAGAAAGCCTATATGGTATGAAAGGAAAAGAATGTCAAAGATTATTAATGATAGTAAGGGAAATAGTGGATGATATTCTAAAGAAAAGAGAGGATGTAAAAAAACTATGGTATGTGACTTTAATAAAGCTTTTAATAGAATTGAACATGAGATGTTATGGGACTTAATGAAGTACAATTTTAGTAATAAAGCATGTGGTAATAATAAAATAAGAATTTTGGTAAATGGATTGTTAAGTAATGAATCAGACAGATGAGGATGCCCTAGAGTAGAGTAGTTATTTGCTTTGGTTATGAATGTGGCAGTTAGTGAGGTTAATTATAAATGAAGAATTCTAGTTTTAATGACATACACAGATTATATTATTATAACTATATAAAATAGTGTATGATAGCTGAGAGAAGTTTTGCTTGGTACTTTTGATTGTTTGAAAGAATTAGGTATGACATTAAAGATAGGAAAGGAATGGGAAATACAGTAAAAGTGTCAAGTAAACAATTCACACTGAAATACTTTTTCTGTTATGTATAAATTTTGGCAAGGAAGTGTATCAAACTTAATGGGAATCATTATTAAAAGAATTTAGAGAAATCTGATTTTTTTATAATGGAAAGCATGTAGATTGACTTGTAAGAAAAAAGTTAACTTGATAAATTCAGTATTAATGGGTAAAATAGCATACTTGTCAGGTTTGTTTATGATTCTGAATATAAATGAGAAGCAATTGTTACAAGTGATTTTTTTTTTCATTTATATGGGGTTTGAGATTAAATCCAGTTAAAACAGGAAGTATTGTATATGAATAAAGGGAATGGAGGATTAGGCTTATCAAACCCAGTGGTGTATGCAGCATCTTTAAATTTGTATAAAGTATTGAAATGGATACATGACAAAAAATAGAAATAATAGACAATAGTAACAAGAGGGTTTAATATAAGTATGAAGAATTTGGGGAATAATAATAAGAAATAAAATAGTAAAAGAAGGTGTTAATGAAGAATTAGAGAATTATCAACAAATCATAAAATGTGGAAAGTAAAGATTGGTGAAAGAGAAAAAAAATCAAAAAATATGGTACAAAATATAATGATACAATATTATTGTGCTAATCCATGAGAAAATTTACCAGAGTAAAGGATTAAAGCATACAAGAAAGAAATTGTGCAATAATAAAGTAGAATGTCAAGATTTTTTTACAGAGATTAGTAATAAAAATAAATTATCAGTAAAAGGTAATATGCCACATAAAATATCAAAGTGAAAGAATATGTCTACATTTTGGTGAAGGAGAAAACCATGAAATGTAAGAAAGTAAAAATCTTTGAGGGTAAATATTTGCTGATAATTTATTTGGAGATTTTTAAAGCCAATAATGCAATATAAGAATAGAAACAAAGAATCAAGAACAACAATGGATACAAAATGTTTTATATATAATGGGTAATATGGAATGACAGAATAAATTAAATTATCTTTAATGGGAAATGGATATTGTCAATAATATTAAGAAAAAAATAAATGGTTGTGGAAAAAAGTGTGAGGGTCTGATTTAAATAAGAATGTATAAGTATGATAAGAATGATAAATCCTGTACATAAAAATGAAATTGTGAATTTAATTGTATAACTTTGTAAATATGTACATTTATGAATAGATAGACATATAAATATGTATAAAAGCTGGTATGTAGATAAGATGTAAATTAAGGACTACTACACTTTTTATAGGTACCATGGGATCTTTTAAATCTACCTGAGCTACTACTAACTCAAGCAAATAGGTCTAAGCTTAATCTCTCATCTGAAGAATGAAATAGTCAGGAGTGTAGTACCTGGTTATGTTGCACTGCAGTGTCAGAAATCCATCTACCTAGTGTGGGAAAAGAACCCACAGCCTCCTGCATGAAATGCAAATGTGCTCACTGTTGTGCCACTTATAATTTAAGACAAAGACTCACTTATTCAGTGCAACTCTTGTACTTCCAGCTACGCAAATGCATGTATAATTGCTCAGCTTGTACATGCTATTGCAGTGTCACCAAAAGCACAGCCATATACAGCAATTATTTTACCAAGTATTACATTTGCACATAATCAAATCCATGCACTCATGATTCAGCCATTGTTGGTCATCACAATACCATTTGGTCATCTACTTTTTTAGGTGTTGCTACACCACCAGAAAACATGCCAAGTAAAATATAACAAGGTTATGATCCATGTACTTTTTAGAGATAAGAAATGTTGATGAACTTGCAAACATCCTTAAAGTTTGGAAAAGAGCCATGAATGATAGTTCTGAAAAATTATCCTAGTCAGATGGTAAGATTGTTTTAGACAAGTCCTTGTACTGAGGCATTGACCCTCAGTAATGAGTTATGGATGGGCAGACAGGAAGCCTGCTACACTACTCTCTGTGAATTTGTTTTCAACTCACATACCAAGATAGATTTATTTTTAAACATGTTCAAAATGCCTCCATTTTAAAAGACTAAAACATAGCTGTTCTCTCTCTGGTCATATAACTTAACTGCTCTTGCCCTATTTCTCTCTACATACACTTAACTGTAAAGATCTTTCATTATAAAATTTCTGCATGGCAATTTATGTGTTATTCACTCTTTATATAATACATGCATGCTTTGTGTTTTGCTGCTTGCCCTGCATATACTGCTGTGTATCTATTTTTTTATATAATGTGCATTGCCTTTTACTCCTTGGCTGAGATTGGGATTAATACTCTACCCTGTTAACACACAGAAAAAAAAATAAATAAAATAACAAAAAAATGCATTGTAAAACTAGAAAATGTAGTATATAAAATGAAAACTGTAAAATACATCAGAATTATGGCTGGTGTTTTTTCCTGTATAATGGCAAAATAAAACTATAGACAAGGTTCAGCATATGTGATAGTTAAATGAAGTAGGTGAAACAGATATATGAAATACCTTTGGAAGTTGGTTATAATGCAGATGATACACATATTTAACCAACATAAATGCAATCATAAAACTCCTGTAAAGCTGTGGAGTTTTCAAATGGAATACTTGCATCCAAAATGAGATCTTGATCATCAGTTATATAAAAATAGTGTTTTCAAACAACATATATTCTGAAATAGACTAATAACAGACACATTACAATCCAGAATGCTGAAGCATATAACCTATGCTGTTTTAGACAATGTATAAAAAATGGTTTGTACAGTATTATTTAATGAAAGCCTTTGAAACAAAAGATACAACATTGTTGTCACAGGTCAACAAATATATCACCACATACTAAAATAATTAATATGCAGTTTTGATTAGTATGAAACTATGCACACATGCAGTCACCTGAAATCCAAGAAAATAAATGCTCTGTTTAACATTTTTTTCAATTTAATTCAGTTCAATAAATGAATCTTTGCACCTCAGTATTTTTCCAGAACTTCAAATAATATGTTTATTCGCCATAGTGCAAAGAATAGCAGCATTATTTACATAGAACCAAATGTAATTCAAAGCTTGATATCATCTAAGAGAATGATAGAAAGAATGATTATTTATATAGCCAGACTGATATGGACCTCTGTGTCTGCAGATAATTAGTGATCAGCTGATCTCACCAGTATCATGAGTTTCAGCAGACTCTGACTTACTTTTATCCCCTCTTTTTTCAGAGGTGGCTCCTTAACACATTTTAAATGCCGGGTTTTTAATTCTACTCCCTGCTGGTAAAAAAGCAAGGCAACATACAAACTTTGCTCCTCCTAGGATGGGTGTCCACTAGTACACACAGTCCTGCAATGATTGACAATGGTTCTATATCACAATTTCAAATGTACAAAGGTTCGATCGTTGTAATATCAAACCATTATGTTCAAAACCCAACAAAACTGAAAGCACAGAACAGTGATTTTTTTTCCCAGTCACACCCCCTTACTGAAATATACCAACTCCGAGATCGCATCGCAGTGTTGGAAATAGCAAAGCCCCGAAAACGGCCCACTGATTTTTTTTCCCTGGGAAAAAAGTCAATGTGCTGTGGCTTCCCTATTTTCCACTTTTGGACTTTTGGGTTCGATATTACAATGCTCAAACTTGTTTTAGTTCGACGTTGTAATATAGACCCCTTGACAACAGTGTAAACATATAGTTTGATAATAGCTCCAAAGAAGTGTCAGATAGAATGCATTTTTGACATTCACACAGATGATACCCCTGAGGCTCGACTTGGCCAACACCTTCTCCTTACAATAGGGGAAGCACACCACTGGCCACTTTCTCTCCTCCCTCCTTTGAAAGCTGCTCCACTGCATGGGTTATCTGAGCAGTAGTCAGAGTTTTATTCCTTTACATATTTAGTTAGGTTTACCTTTCTTGTGTCTTCCTTGTTACTTTATTTGTTATCATCCCCAACTAAAAACAATAATACAATGACCCCCCATTAATATTCCAAAATGTGCATGCTGATTAGCCAGCGTGCCCGTTATAAATTCCACAATATACCAATGGAAAAAGGTCCGGTCGCTCGAACTTTTTTTCCGTTGGTATAAGGTGTCCAAAACTATTTATTTTAATACAAAAAAACCCCCCAAAAAACAGAGCAATGGAGACTTTCTCTTCTCCATTGCTTCCGTTTCAAAGTATTGATGTACTGGGTATATATGGGAATGCAAGTCCCACACGTATGCACAGTACAACAACACAAGGAAGCAGTATACCACCACTGGCGAAGAACAGTAACGTGCCATTATACAAAGACATTATTTAAGAAAAGTATTTTTTTCTTAAATAATGTCATTGTATAATATCAATAACTGACTCTGTGGTTGTGGTATATTGAAGATTTACACACGATTGGCTTTATTTAATCACTCTGGCTTTGCCCTTGTGATTAAACCACACCAACCGGTGGGTAAATCTTCAATATACAACACCACGTTGTCGGTTATTGCTTAAATATAAAACAGTGAAAGCTACAAATTATGCCCTGGGTCCTTGGGTGTAATCTTTACAAGTAAATGTCTGTTTTTGTATAGTACCTTTTAAATAGAGGATCACAAAGATGCAAGTAATAAATCTTTTAACACAGTCATCAGTGAATGAGTATTAAAGTTACAATTTTTTAATTTATTTTAAAATCCTAAAATCCTATTAAGGAAAAACGATATCTTTAATATATCAGAAGAAACAAGAAATTCTTTTTCATCTAAGTTATGTCATGCATGTTGACTTTCTGTATTCCACTACTGTGTTCTACAAAGGGTGGGAGGGTTAACATAATTGTTAGAGTCTTATTCTCACTGCTTCAAGGTGCAAGGTTTGATTCTCATCTCTTGTTACTGGCTAGGCTTGTAATAGCTTGCAGACTAGTAGCCTAATATTTATCTATGAACAAATATTAGCCTTCACCACATGTGCAATTTGCAGAGTAAGTTGCTACATAACAAACAGATACAGAAACATGCAGACATTCACCTATTGGGCCAAGTTACTCAAAGCAACATGCTTGAACTATAAATTACTCAGCTCTAAATACATCAAACTGCTTCAGATATTTAATTTGCCACACTATATCCATACTTGCACCAACATGCACACAGAGTATATATATATATATATATATGTACATTTTCCATCACATGAGCACATAAAAAATGCATATGTTAAGAGGGTCTATTACATGTGTTTGAGACACACATCTCAACTGCTACTTGTTTTTTTTTTCAACAAGTGCTCTAACTCTCAGTAACTCATTTTCCATAAGGTTTACTGTCCCTATCAGAACACTGACTGTAACCCTAAAAATTCCCACCCAGTGCCTAACCCTAAAAGTTCCCCATCCATCGATAAACCTAAAATCCCCATCCCCTGCCAAACCATAAGTCCCTTTCCACCCTACAATTCTAGATCATTCCCTAAACCTAAATTCCCCTTCACCCTTCCATCCACAATCTTTTCCTAAATCTAAAGTTTCCATTCCCTTCCCGAAACATAAAGACCTGATTGCTCCATAAACTTATAATCCCCATCCCTGTCCCTAAACCTACATCCCAGATTCTGCCTAAATCTAAAATCCCCTTCCTACTTCCATTCATGATTGCTCCCTAAACCTAAAACCTCTATCCCCCAACCCCTCAGTGTCCCAGTTGCTCCCTAAACATACAATTCACACACCCCTCCCTAACCATAAAGTCCACACTACACTACCCATCCCTCTCCCTAACCCTAACAGCACCTCTGTTCTCACTCTTCCCACGTACACGGTCAATGAGAAGTTCCTTTAGTTCATCTCCTAATATGTGTGGTGTAGTTTGAGTATAAGCTGTTCCCATGAGATAATAGCCCTTCAAGTCCTTGGCTGTGACTTAATGAAATTCAAGCAGTTGGGCTCGAGTGGATGGAGAACACCAAAGCTAAGATGATTTAAACCTAACTTTCTTTACTTATTTCAAAATAGACACAAAATATATATATATATATATATATATATATATATATATATATATATATATATATAAATAACGCGTCAACTGCTGGTTTTGTGTGCAATACTGCATACTTTTACAATTGTTTTGCCCTTTTCCAAACTAAGCAAATGATATAGTTATTTCATAGACCTGTGAGGAATGTAGATTAATTGTCTTAATGATTAAACATATTTACTGGAATGTTATTTTTACTGCAAAGGATTTTTTTTCCTATCCTAAACCCTTACTGTACTGTTAAGAACAGTATTGGTTATAACAAGATTTAGAGGCCATGTTCTTCTGCCATCACATTTTAACTCTGCACAGATCACAATATGCTTTTATGCTTGTAAAATTTGATTGTATCCAAAATTAAGATGAAAAATGATCATGGGCATTTACATAGCAAGGTATTCTAGCTGTAAGTGCAGATTGTTTCCTTTTGAAATCTTGCAAGATAGCTGACCAAGTACTAGAGTGGATCAAGATGGATAACTCAGTGGCTGTAGAGAATAGAGAGATGCCAAAATATAAGTATAAATTTAGATAAAGAGACTTGTAGGCTGGAAATTAAATACTTGAAATTTATTATAAAACACAGATTTAGGTAAGCGCTTTCGCGGTAATCCTCTTCTTCAGACCTTAATACAGAAATAAATTAGCACATAAGATTTAAATAAAACCAATAACCAATAACAATTCTTTAAAAATCAGTGATGCAACCCTCTTTTTTTCAATAGAGGTTTTAAAGATACAGTACTGTTAAGACCAGGTGATAAGTATGCCTTAAAGTACTATATCCACCTTAATTCAGCATATTCAGTTTCATTGTTAATATCACCTTCTCTAAGGCTCACATTCATTTTTTGCAAGACCAGAAATTTAAAATTGTGCTGATCACCACAGTCTAAGACATGCTTAGCTAGTGCATTAGTAAGTTTGCTGTTCCTGATATCATTAAGATGTCCCATCACCCTTTCCTTCAGAGTTCTATTGGTTTTACTAATATAGAACGCACTACAAAGAGTGCACTTAGCAAAATACACAATGTTTTTAGTAGAACAATCTGCATAAAATAAAAACTCTACAGGTTTTTGATGCACAGGGTGTACAATCATGCAGGTGGACCAAATATTATTGCATATTCTGCAGTTTCTACATGGGAAAGTCCCTCTACATTGTGAGACAAACCTGTCACATGTTTTATTCTGTTTATAGCAGTGTTTCTTTTTCAAATTCTTGCTATTTTTAAAACTAAAACTGGCAGTAGAACCAACAACCCGGCTAATCTCGGGGTCAGTAAGAAGAATGGACCACTTCTTTTTAATGATGTCACAAGTCTTGTAGACATCATTAGAAAAAGTAAGACATAGCCTATTGACAGGTAATGAGGAGACCTGCTTATCTGGGGGTACAGTCATTAAGTGTTCATCTTAGTAAGGTTTGGTTTTGTGACTTTCATGTGTCTACTTCAACTGTCACTCTATCAATATCAACCCTCATGTATCCTCTCTCAACAAACTCTGTGGTGAGATGACTCATAGCATTTGTTAATTCTTTCCTGTCTGTATGCAGTCTCTTGCAGTGTAAGACTTCGTTCTTGACTCTATTCTTAGTAATGTGCCTAGGATGCATACTGGAACGGTGAAGAATGTTGTTCTTCCTACAGTCCTTCCTATGCATCCTTGTCGAGATGTTGCCAAACATATTTTTGTTAACATTTACATCTAGAAAGTTGATTTCCTCTTTGGAGTAACTAAGGGAGAAGGTAAGGTATCCAGAGGTGTTATCAAGAAACCTAACAAATGTGTCCAATTGTGTCTCATCACCATGCCAAGCAAAAAAGATATCATCCATGAAACGTTTATAAAACGTAATGTGCTGCTTGTACATGTCAGAGGTATACACCATTTCTTTCTCCCATTGAGTCAAAACAATATTGGCATATGTATTGGAACATGCCGTGCCCATAGCAACTCCCACGTTTTGAAGAAAAAACTCTCTTTGAAACAAAAAAAAAAACATTGTTTTCTAGAATCAAGTCTAGAAGAGCACATATCATATTGATTTTGGTATTGCTAAAGTTGCTCTCCTTGATAAGAAACTGCCTGACATGCTCAATCCCCTCATCATTGGGGATAACCGTGAACAAAGAGTTCACGTCCAAAGTAACAAAAATCACATCAGTTAAATTTACAGCTTGTTGAGTCTCAGCCCAGACATAAAGGTGTGCTAAAAACTGTTTGCTGTCACGAAGGACAGTAGTTATCTTATTCAACACAAACCTTAGCTGTTTTTCTTCATATATAGACATGGGCTCTGTGAGCCAACCTCTTCCTGATACGATGGGTCGAAGGGGGGGATTACATGTATCCTTGTGCACTGTTGGAAGACCATAAATTGTTGGTATAGTCAGATGCTCTACACTAAAATAGTTAAACAGACTATAATCTGTTTGGTCAGTCATAAGCAAATCATATAAAAAGAAATTCAGTCTGTTGATAATACCATTGACCTGAAACTTCTATAAAATGATATACACTTTTTCATCATGAAGCATACTAAACATCCTATCCATATAGCCTTCAGTATCAAACACAACAATTCCACCCCCACTCAGTGGCTGTCTGACACCATGAGCTCTGAGGATGTTACAGATTTCAAAAGACTAACTTTCAGGATCCCTGCGATGTCCACTCCGCAGACTTCTAGAAAAACAGACTGCTACATCCTACTTAGCCATATATTATTCACTAGATACTGCAGTGACTGTTTAAGGAGGAACAAAATGTGTAATTGCTGGAGTGAAAATACATTATTCATCAACCTTCATTTTCTAAGCCTGAATGCACAGATTGCAATGATAAAATCCTGTCATCTGGACACCTAATAATTGCTCTGTATCATCCTGGTTCACACTGAGAGTGGCATAAGTAGTAGTTATGCCCCTAGAACAGAAATTGGAAGTGGTCACTATCAATTACCGGCAAGAAGATATGACACACAGAATATGATCAATGCTTTAGCTTGCTTTCTGGGAATGATTTTATGTGGATTATAAGCCAATGCCTTATACTGCTAACTGAAACTAAATTACATATTGTTGCGCTTTTTGAGTCTTGTTGCTTTTCCTATCTTCTCTTTATCTTGGTTGCAACTCTTTACAAGTTCCCTTTTTAGCAGCTCATGCAAACGCTATTTATATTATATATGATATACTACATGAGAATGTAATTATATGTGTGTAATTTTCAGTATGTGTATTCATGCTTGTTTTCTATTATGATGTTTATCGATGTCAACTTATTTTCCATCCACCTTGTAGAATTACAGCTTTTTAAGGTTTAACATAAGCTGGTATAAATTGTAATCATAAAAACTATGTTTAAAAGTATTCTGTAGTGTATAGCGTGCCATTATTATGATTATTATTATTATTATTATTATTATTATATAAAAAAATTGCTAAATTACATACAGGTTCTGAGCTGCTCTAGCATGAGACCTGACTTTAACAATGCTTAGAAGGGTGCTTAAGTACCCCCCCCCAGCATGGTTGTAACATCGAGTCTGCACTAAAAGCAGACAGCATCAACCACAAGACAGCACTAGCAGAACATGAAATGACTTTATTTCAACTCCTATTTCTGTCTGCTGACGCTAAAGTGCAATCACTATTTATATAAGAAGTACTTCCCCTACAAAGGGAATACTTAAGGATGTCAACTATTTGCCTACTTATTTATCGGCTTTCAAACTGCACAAAACAAACTCAAGTTTTTTTTCTTCCTTTTGATTAATTTGCAGTACATGGTTCAGATAAATCTCCATGCACCGCAAAGAATTATGATCAGATTTCCTATTCTAATGTAGTATTATGTTTTCTCAACATATGTTGACCGGTGACCCAATCTTAATTATGTTCTTAGCTCTCACCCATGTTGGTTATCTCAGCTACCTTGCACCTATGTATCATGAAGATGGTTTCTCATCTACTGAGCCATAATCAGATTTAGTGCTGCTGCTGTTTCTATGGGACTTTTTAATTTCTTGGTAAAGCTGTTATTTTATTTTGAGTCGTTTGGTTTATGGTTAGTACATGTCGCCTTCAATTGCAATTGGCAACGGGAATTAAAGAATATAACATTCAACTTAAGGAGAAGGAAATGAAAGAAAACGTGTAATTATTGGTAATCTAACTGCATATTAATTGCACAAATGGTTAAACATGATTACTATACAATGTTTCTCAGTTGTAATGTCATTGCAAGTAGAGACAGAAAAAGAGCCACACTTCTATGTGCTTGTTAGACAGAGGCTGACAGTTTAGCGAAAACTTTCAAGTGTCTGCCAAACTGATAAATTTGGCAAACTTATTATGGAAACAGCTTAACCATAAACCTACAGAGATGCTATTATGTTATTATTTTGTACCTCTGATTTCCTGTTGACCTTCAGTCACATATTGACTCTGTCTCTTGATTGTTAGCTAAACTTAATGAATTATCCCATGACTGCAATGATGGAAATCCATTATAGCAGATGAGCCATGATAGAAATCTGCATATAACAAATGTGCAATAAATGATATGTAACTATCTCATTTCTGCTCTCTTTATATTATTTTCCTCTAAGAGTGGTTACCTCCTTTGGAAATTGGCGTTTATCTCACAGACAAGACATATTGGGTTTGATTCTCATTTGGATAAACTGGCTAGGCTTAAGTCCACAAGGGCAGCTAGCCTAGTACTGGCTTACCTGACATCCCCTCACTTGCATTCTATTTCTTAATAAGAAAAAATATTTCCAGGCTCCTCCTGTGCACCTTTCCTGTTTCTTTTTCAAGAAATTTCCATCTGTCAGGTTCTGAAACCATATTTTGCACGTCCCTAATATCATTTTCAAGGTGGATGGGTGAATTTCTGAAGCTGTAAATTCAAAATTCTAACATTATACTGCTGTGACTTGTTCTCCAGCTCATTCAGTTTAACTCTTAGAGTCCTTACCTGCTCTTTCTAGGCTTTGTATTGTTGTACCTCATCTTTTAGTCTAGGCTTGACTTTTGGCGATTAGCAGTCCTGTTGAGGTCAGTCAGTCTCTTGCTTATTTTCAGTCATTACATGGAGAAATCACATGTCAAGGACAACTATTGAAAAAAACAACATTTTTATCTTCTGAATTAGCCTCCTTGAACCACTGCAGCGTGTTCTGTCTACATGCTGTATCATTATATCTGGGCTATATTGTCAGCCTCTTGGACATCACCTGAACCTCTGCTTTCATTAAATATTTTTTGTCAGTGATGGAAGAGAAACAAACACAAGCAGCCTTCTTTTGCTGGGATGAACATGGTCCCATGTTTAGAGAAAAAGATCCTAATAGACACAATTTCTAGATCCAGATGCTAAAACCTTTTGGCTTGGGACTGATAGACCTTTGAGGAATTATATATTTGGTCAGAGGATTTGTTTTTTTTTATTTTATTGTATTTATTTTTTTCATGTTGTTTATGCACATCCTTGGACTAAGTATAAGATAAAAAAACGTGTATTTATACAATTCTCTTGTCTATTACCAGATGATGAGCACATTGATACTGAATGAATGACTTATTAAGAAATGTTGGATTATGTTAAGAAAGTGATGGACATTTCTGAAATGTGGAATGTGGAAAGGAAAGCAGAAGTTAATATCAAAGTGAGATCTAAACCTGCAGAACATGAGAAATAATGTGTTATTATAGGTTCATAGGGTCATAGGTGTGTACTAGGCTAATGGCCCTGGAGCCTTTACAAACCTAGCCCATAGGATTACCCTGGCATCATGCCACCTGACCTTCGTTCCCAGTGCCTCTGTTGAGTAGTGCCACTGGAGTGATCCCCAGAGTGAATATTAGAAATGGTTGTAGGAACTAAGGAAAACCCATCTGACGTAGAAGACTGTGTGTATTATATTCTGCGCCATTTATTTATGAAAGAATGAATGAAATGGGAACAACGGCATTATGAGTGACATGTATGAAATACTGTAGCTGAATAGCTTATGCAAGGATAAATTTTGTTGTACAGTTTGTACCTTTATGACTAAATTTGCAAACTGCAAGACAGGAACTATCGCTGTATTCTTGCTCCATCCTTGGCAGATAAGAAATTTATTTTATCATATTGTACTTCAATTAACTGTTTTAGAGTGCTACTGATTTATTTTTACTTTATTTGTCAGTTTTAGACTTTAAATCATTTTAAAAGTTCCAAGTACTTGAACTCATAGGATCATAGGATCATAAGAAGTTACTAGGCTAATACCCTAGGGACCTTACAAGCCTAGACAAGTTCTTACCATTATTTCTAGGATCAGCACCTATTGCCCCTGTTCAAGAGGGACACAGGTGGAAGCCCTGGGATGAATTTATGGTCACCTATCCAGTCATCCAGAATGTGTTTGAAGAGAACAAATGAGTTGCTCTGTTTGACATGAAATGGCAGTCTGTTCCAAAGGTGTGGTAACTTCTTGGAGACAAATCTGTCCCTCCAGCAGGTTTTATTAATGTCAAATACCAAGTTAAGATCTTTAGAGTGAGTAACCCATGTATCATTTGACTTATGGATATGCAGCATTTCCAATAAAGCAGGGTCAGAGATTGCCTTCCTTGCAAGACAGAGGTCAACCCTAACTACTCTGTCTGAAACAGAATAAAGTGGCAGTGATTTCAGATGATTCCCATAGGACAGATGCTGAAGACCTTGAATTGCTTTTCCTACCATTGTGGAAACATGGTTGTCAAAGGTAAGGTTGCTGTCAACCTGTTTGCCCAGGTCTCTTACTATTGAGTGTGTACTTAAGGTGTTGCTATTGATGTGGTAGTTAGCATGAACAATACTTTTACCAAAAGAAATGATAATACATTTTTTGCATTGAGTGTAAGGCCATGACTTTGGCACTAATCATTTGTTTTTTAAGACTCTTGTAGGATTCTATGACTGCTCCCAGTTTGCAGTCATCAGCAAATTTGTCAGCTACAGACCTTTAGTTTTTGGTTGTACTTCAGAGAAATAGATTCTAAATGTTAGAGGGTCTCAGTTGAACACTGTTTTATGGTCTGCTATTAGAGTTGGATTCCCCTATTTTGACTATATGAGTTCTATCAGTAAGCCAGTTAGTGACCCATCTAAAGATGTAAGGGTTGATGCCTAGTTGGATGAGTTTGTCACTGATGACTGGGGGATAGTGTCAAATGCCTTGGCTAAGTACAGGTAGGCTGTATGCACAGATTTTGCCTCAACCAAGGCCTTGGTAACTGTCTCAAAGAAGTCCACCAGGTTTAACAAGAATGATCTCCCTTTGACAAAGCCAAATTGGATAGGGTCAGGTGTTTGGAGATTACCTATATCTTTGTTGATATGGTCCATAATAATTCCCTCCATGGCCTTGCAAATAAGGCTTGTCAGGCTAATAGGGCTATAATTCCCAGTGTCAATGGAAGCATCACCTTTGTACAAGGGAATAAAGGTGGTTGTTTTCCATTCAGCTAGTATGATGCCAGTGCTTAGACTATGATTGAAGAGCGTACCCAGTGGTGTTCCTAATTCATGTTGGAGTCCATGTAGAATGCAACCTAAGATGTTATCAGGTTTCATAGATGCTGTGTTTTTGGCTTTAGAAAAGGCATTTATGACCTGCTCTTTAGAGAAACAAGGTAGGGGACGGATAGTAGGGATGTCATGGGGCATGTATGGTGGGGATATGGGAGTGAAATTTTCACAGAATGTTTCAGCCAACAGATTAGCTATCTCCACAGGCTCAGTATATTTCTTAACATTAACTAGTTTGGCACAAATCTGGGCCTTTCCTTTTAGGTTATGGATGTAACTATAGAACGCCTTGTAGTTGGACTTTGTTGAGGAATATAATTTGGACTCATAGTTTGCTTTGGATGACTTCAAAAGAAGTCTTATTTGCTTGTTTAAGCTGAGGAGGGTGAGCTCCGTCCCTCTTACTATTAGACAGTAATGTTTTCCTCTTATTGTAAAGCCTGTTAATGGCAGTTGTCCCCCAGGCAGGTTTGCTCTTCCTTCAGGAGATTGTTTTGGTCCTATCAGGTACAGCTACGTCAATGCAGTTATACAGATGTTTGTATAATGCATTGGTGTCGAGCTCAGTATAGTTGACAGTTCCACCTGAGGGAGGAGGTGCAATGTACCTATTTATACCATCCTGTAAGAGGTTATAACCTGCTTTGGAAAGATTTTTTAGTTTAGTTGCTGCTGGGGGCGTCAATGGTGATTGTTACTTCAAATGAGACCAATTTGTGGTCAGATCTCACCAGGGAGGATCTCACAGTGGGGGTGTTACAGTGGTCCCCCATATTGGTAAGGACTAGATTCAGGATATTTGCACCCCTTGTGGGGGGTGTCAACTAGCTGGTCCAGGGCATTAGAGTTAATGAAGTTGAGGAACCTTTGGGCAAGTGAGTTTGAGCAGATGTAAATTACCCAGTCAATGGCTGGGTAGTTCAAGTCACCCAAAACCACAGTGTTTGGATGCATCTTGATAGTCTCAAATTGATCCAAATAGACAGAGTGGGTGTATTGATTTAAGGAGAGGGTCATGTAGCTGGCAATGACTTGAATAGGTGTCCTACCAAACAGTTAATTGCACCTGAATTGTCTCCAGGGAATTATATTGTTTTACCAATCTAAAGGTGTCTTTATATTTAATGAATATTGATATACACCTCCTTTAGTTTTCATGCCTTCAATTTGAGGTCTGAACATGTGGAAGGAGGTGTAACCTGGTATGACTGGGGTACTCACCTTGTCCATGTAAATTGTTTTGTGATAGCAATACACTGTTAAGCAATCTTTTTTGTGTTTTTACATTAAGAGGACTGGGATAGTCCATTTAGTAGCAGTTGTTGGTGGCCTGTCTATCTGAATTGGGAATAACATAAGAAAACTGTAAGACAGACTTAGTTGTTTGCTGTTGAATTCCATTTGAAAGTCTTTTTTGCTGTGCTTTAACATTACGAAGTAGGAAGTCCACCATCATCTGTCTTATGGAAAAAGGTATTTGCCTAGTGTCTCTGATTTGGGAAGTACTGCAGAAGAGATCAAAGTTTAGTTGTTTACTGGGCAGAGGACACAGGAATCAGTTTTCAGCATTTTTCTGTTTGCTATAAATTAGGTGTGATTGTGAAGAGCTGCTCACTGTGCAGCAGAGGTTGCCAGTACCATGTTCAGAAGCAAATGGTAAGACAATAACATTTATCTATAATTTCTTGTTTAACAGCAAAGTCCAACTTGGAACAAAGCCAATTTTTAGCAGAAGCCCAGGTAGAAACACTCCAGACGCATTTCTTTGTAGCATGGGGAGAAACCAGAGCACCCACAGTAAACCCACATGAATACAGGGAGGACATGCAGATGCACACAGAAAGCACCCCAGCTGAGCATCAAACCAGAGAACCTCTTGCTGTGAGGTGAAAATACTACCTCTGCACCACTGTGTACAAATCTATAACAGGAGTGAAACCTGTAACACAGTGAATTATTTCATGGAGATAAGCTAAGAGCAGGTAATTTGCATATTGATCAGTGATAATACCATATCTTAGTACTTTCGCTAACATCTACCCTTAACACCAGAATCCATCTCATGAGATCTCTGAAAAACCCAGTTGTTAAACAATAATTGACCACCTTGATACAGGTCCGGACAAAATGGATATGCAATTTCCAAATGTCTCTGTAACAAGATTGATAGATATGGGTATCCAAAGACAATGTAGCAATTTTCTCATTCTCACACAGTTTAATCCTTAAAGAAACTAACACAGTATGTGAGATATCTACATACACAACTTCTTGGAGGCAAAAATCTTGTTTAAAAAGAAGTTTGTTCAGAACACATGCACTACATCCACCACAGAAAGACCATTTTATCCTGAGGAAATTAAAGGAAATCTTCCCAAACCTCAAAGATCTCCTAAGCCTACAAACGGTAACACCTATCCTCAGCAATCTCTAAAGTATACATCAAAAGCAACAACAAACATCGCAAATAAGCCTACTCCCAATGATCCCCCCATGATCAAAGTCCATAAGTGAAGCAAACACTTTAGCCAAGACTCGTATCATAGGGGGATTCCATTGCATTTATTTTTTGTTGACTGGGAAAGCCTTTTAAGGACAGAGCCTGTTTTCAGTGGAGGCCTGGGGAGAAATATTCAGATGCATGTCTTTGGATTGTGGGAGGAAACCCGTAAGAACACAGGGAGAACATGCAAACTCCACATAGAAGGCATCCCAGCTGAGAGTTGAACCACAGAACCTCTTGCTGGGAGGCGACAACGTTAATCACTGCACCACTGTGCCATGAGTATGACACATAGATGCTTATACAAGGAGAATATAATGGTCAGCTGCTTATCTGGAGCCAGGATCTACAATATCATGCACACACTAAAGCCATTGCACCATATGTACAAATATGATTCTATCATAGTCCATGTGGGTGTAAATGACCTGAAATGTACTTCACTGGGCCATAAGAAAAGAGACATTATGGATCTCTCTGAATATGTGACACAGACAGACATGTGCCTTGCATTGGGTAGAATTCTACCTTCACCAAGGTTGATACTACAGTATGAACAAAAAATGATTGATTTTTAACAACTGGCTTATTTTTCATGACATTCTAGTGGGATTCAATATCTGTTAGCATGGAAGAACATAGTTAACAGAACGCATTGCTTTGTCAAGTATGGTCTGCATGTCTCCTGCCCTGGCCTTTCAGATGCTGGCTAAAACTTTATCGACCCCTTTAGAGCCTTTTTAGGCAATGCCAAAATGGTAAATGTTCAAAACCAGAAAAAAAGTCTCACAGCATCCTTAAAGTGTTACTACGCAGTACTAGGAGCCTCAACAAAAAATTCCACACTCTCCTTACTCTGGAGAATCTTGACATTATACTGAAATTTGATTTAAAGCCACATAAAGTACTTCAGCAGTGCAAGGTTACAGTGCCTTCCACACATTTAGACCAACAGCTGCACAGATAGAGGCTAAAGGTCAGGATGTCTTGAACTACATCAACAATAAATATACCTCCAGGATGGTTAAACAGGATAATACCCTGGAGTTAATTTTTGTGCACGTCACCATAGATAAAGTCCCTTGCCATATCTTAGTTACCTATAGATCGCCATCTATGCCCAAAGAATCTCATAACTCATACCTAAATCTACTGGAGACATTCACCATCCAGCCATAATTTAAACCTCAATGCCAAGAAGTGCATTATAGTGATCTTTGGGATAATATCCACACAAGCCAATTACTCCATCGATAGAAAACCTCTAAGAGGTGAGTTAGTAGTTAGAAATCTGGGAACATATCTCAACAGTCATCTGACCTTTGACCAACATGCAGCCAAAGTTATTCTATGTTGCCCAACTTATAAGTAAGGGTATAGCATCAGGGTCCAATGAAGTTGGTGTGGAAACCCAGCGATTTCATGGGGAAAATTAACTACTTCTCTATAGACTGGGAAATGCAATGCCTCTAAATATCTGTCACAGCATGTCCTGGAATTTATTGACACAAATATCCTGGACCAGACAGTGCGCATTCCAACCAGAGGTTAAAATACCCTGGACCCAATACTCACCAACTTGAAGGAGTATTGTAACCCCACTAATCCCACCTCAACACCCTCCATGTCACATCCTACATAAGGCTGTCTCATACCTAACTAGACCTGTATCAGTTAGTAACTATTCAAAAGCAAACTACATTCTACTGAGGGACAGTTTGTCAAAATTCAATGCTCCCCAAACCCCGAGATCACAGCATCCTATGCAGAATTGTTCAGAGAAAACCTGTATAAACATGTGAATGGCTGCATAGAGATTGCTGTACCTACCACAAGTAAACCCAAAACAAATATAAAAAACAAACCACATTGGTGGAATTCCAAACTTAACAGGGTAGATAACAAAAGGAAAAAAGTCATGCCCAAAATCATAGCTGCTCTCATAAAGCAAGACTGATTAAACTAAACAAGAAACTTAAAGAAAGTTAGAGGATTAATTAAGTCCAACAAGGTCAACTGCAATGTTAGGATAGCCCCTCAGTCTCTGAACAACCACAAGGTCTTCTTCAGCAATGTCCAAACCCTAAAGGTATCACACAGCAATGTGCTGAATTAGTGGTAAATGCCACCACCTTCACTGAGCAGAGAGACAAAGCTAATCTGCTGGCTGACAAATTCAGCTCAAACTTCACCCCACCCCCTACTACCCCATCTGACATCCCTTCAAGTATTCCCCCTCCAGCTATCAGAAGGGAGCAGGTCTTGGCAGCACTTGCCAAGGCCAAAAACTCTGCCTCAATAGACCCTAATAATATTTGGGTTGCTTCCTTAAATAGCTTAAAATATAATCTTTCAGGACTACTTTAGGCCCTTTTCAACTACAGCTTTAAAACAGGTTACATACCATGTGAATGGGGACTGTAATGGTCATCCCTCTTCACAAGGGTGGACCACCAACTGACCCTGGAATTTACAGACCCATCAGTCTGACAAGGCTAATATGCAAAACCAAGGAGTGTATTATAATGGAAATGATCAGCAAGGATATTGGCAACTTACAGACACTGAACACGTCCCCGTTTGGCTTTGTCAAGGGAAAGTCTTGCCTACTGAACCTGATAGAACCTGATAGAACTCAGGCAACAGATGATGGGAAGATGGTGCATACCGTCTGCCTTGACCTGTCTAAGGCATTTGATATGATCCCCCACTTAGGTATTGCTGACAAACTCCCTGAACTAGACATAAATCCCTACATAATTCATTGGATTTCCAGCTGGCTCACTTAGAAGATCCAAGAAATGAGACCAAGAGACCAGTCACTAACACAGTGCCTCAGGGATCTGTGCTAGGGCTACTCCTGGTTGGCATCTAATTCTCTGAAGTCAAAGCTAATGTCAAGGGTCTATGGTTCTCCAGGTTCACAGATGACTGTAAATTGGGAGCTATCATTGATTCACCCCGTGACATTACTATCCTGCAAGAGGGCCTAACACAGACAAATGAGTGGTACCAAGCCACAATTTAAACCTCAATGCCAAGTAGTGCATTATAGTGCCCTTTGGGATAATATCCACACAAGCCAATTACTCCATCGATAGAAAACCTCTAAGAGGTAAGTTAGTAGTTAGAGATCTGGGAACATATGTCAACAGTCATCTGACCTTTGACCAACATGCAGCCAAAGTTATTCTATGATGCCCAACTTATAAGTAAGGGTATGGCATCAGGGTTCAATGAAGTTGGTGTACCACTTTACTCAGCTCTTAGTAGACAGATCATTGAGTACAATGCCACCTCTGGCATGTACCTGACCAGCCATTTGCAACAGCTGCAATCCCCAAAGGGGTTCCTCACCAGGAAAATCCAGGGTATTAACACACTATCCTACACAGATCACCTTAAGGCCCATTGCTATACTCATTCTCCTACATGTTACTGAGGGTGATCTCTGCCTGGTATATAAGGCATCCTAAGATCCAGCCTGAATGCATATGCATCTCTTGCACAAATGCACAAAAAAAAAAAAACGGCACTAGAAACACTTGATTCAAGTACTTAAACTTTGCCTGTGACATAAATAGAACATGATGGCATGACCAATATGTATTTCAAATGTTCCAGCACAATGCAGTAGGCTCCCCATCCATGTGAAGCAGAGTTCATTCCTGACCCTATTCAAATATGACCATTGTATGGAAGCTGCAAATTCACCCAATAAAAAAGGATAGAGTATTTATGCCTGGTCTGGCCCCATGTCTCTACTTGATAGAGGCAGACAGTAAGTAAAATATTACCTAATTAACATACTCCCTCACCCACACAAAACCCTTACCCACCTCCAACTAACATACGTTTTCTAATAGACACCCAAGATACATGGGGATACAGCTGGGGTGGGATGCATCACTAGGTTTATAAAGGCACTGGTGGATGTTAGCTTAGTATATACCTATGGACCATAAAGATATTGGTCTGTATTCATAGAGCAGCACATTAAATTGTCACAGTGCCCAAGTCAGATAGATAATATAGTAGGGCTATATAGACATAAATATCAGTATAAAGTGTCTGAGCAGGCAGCAGAATGCTGTAATTCAAACAGCAGATGACCCATAGAAGAAGCTTTATGAATAAAGCAGAGCTATGTATCTGAGAGTATACGAAGAAGGACAAAGCAGTGATGACACACAGTATTGCATGCAACTAACCAAAATGTAAAAGAGAAACAGCATGCAACATGAGCTGTTAGCCATTGTGGCAAGCAGCTGATGTGCTCATGAAATGAAAAACAGTATAAGAAGTGGTAAAGAATGATGGATGGTTACCTAGAAAGCCTGGAACCCTTACTGATTCATTAAAAAGTGAACAAGATTTGTTGATCTCAAGGAGAGAGAGAGAAAAAGACAAGGGGGTGAAAGGAATAGTGGGAAATGAATAGAGGTAGAGAGCAGACAGTCATAAAGTATAGGTGAAGCATGAAGGCAACAGGCAAATATGGGCAAACGACCATAGTGTGATGACAGCATCAACCAGCCAGTTGAACGATTCTGCTACTCACTGTACAAGCGGTTGCTGGATGTGATCCAGCTGATTATCACATGGTCCAGAGCAGATTCCACTCAAAACTACAGTTCTCCCGCAGCAGTTTCCAGTGATTAGAATGTGTTACCTGTCTGTGATGACCTACAAGCCTCCCCAGATAAGGCAGTCCCTGCCCACTCACCAGTCTCAGCCACTGCTTCAACCAGGGTGCCAACAGGCCACAGCTGAGCTACATGAAGCTTTTGTGATCCATGAAATAGAGGAACAAAGGAACATAGAAACATAAGAACATAGGAACAATACCAAGTAAGGGGCTACAGGGTGACTACCTATATCCACCTGTAAATATTCACACTAACAAGATGTTGCCATCTTTTTCAAGCACTTAATAGAGCTTACTTTCAAAATTTGGCAGAGCCATACATGGTAACTCTGGTTTAGCTTTGTATCTGTCCATCATTCATCATGATTAGGCTTAAAGGCAGACAAGGTAGAACTCTTTGTGACCTGTAGAGAAAAGTTATTCCATAGGTTTGGGAAGGAAGAGATCACTGTCTCCCTCTACTCTTCCCTCATTAGGCCAGTCATCAAGTACAATGACCCATTTGGCATGTACCTCACTAGACACCTGCAACAACTGAAGAGGCCACAAAAGTACCTCACAAAGAGGATGCTAGGCCTTAAACATGTGTCCTATATGGACAGACTCAAAAGACTCCAACTATTCTCTGTCTCATATCACCTACTTAGAGGCGATCTCTGCTTGACTTACAAAGCCATGTCTGACCCAGCTCTGTTAGAAATGCTACATCTAAGGAAATCCAAATCCCTCCACACCACACACTCCAGAGACCTCAACCTCATTATCACAATCAACAGAACATGCTGGAGGAACAGGTTCATAACCCAGAGACTGCCCATGCTATGGAGTAGACTAACCATACATGTCAAGCAGAGCACCTCACTGACCTTCTTCAAGAGAAATCTTATGAGTGGATGGGAAATAAAAAATTTACCCCAGGGAAAACTCCAGTTGGTCTACTCGACAGAGGCACTAGGAATTAAGGTTGAGTGGCATGATGCCAGGGTAATCCTATGGGCTAGGCTTGTAAAGACTCCAGGGCCATTAGCCTAGTACACACCTATGACCCTATGACCCTATGAACCTGTGTTTAGTTTAGAACCTATCCCTCCAGTGATTTTTGTTTATTTGTAGAATTACTAGTTTTATGAAGAATTAGGGTCTAAAAGAAGATGAGTCTTTCTTCATTCAAAAGCAAGACAAAGATCATCACTAAGTGGCCCTTAACCTACTGAGTATAAGGAGAGTCATGCTAATCTTTTACGATAGTTGAATGATGTAAGGCCTTTAATTTTATTGATTAGATATCTATGGGGGGTCTTTAAAATTGAACAGTATGCTTCGATTTGTACATTCCAAACGGGGCAATGTATTTGATGATGGGTCTCATAAGGACAGAGTACAATCATAGGATGTCTTCTTTGGAACCTGATGATATTCCTTTGGAAATTACCTGGACCATCTCAATGGAAGCATGCATGTCTTCATTTTTTTCACAGCGCCAGGGCCCTGGTGCATGGTAATGTAGTGCCTCTCCCATACATACTCATCACAACTATTTTTCTGAGCAGTGTTCTAGTGGCATACTACACCCACATGATTGACGAGATCATATTTAACACAGATACCACCTCTCCTTATAACTCCATCTCTGCCTACTGACTTGTGGCCTTCAACCCACATGTAAATTATACTGACATATGTCTGTGTGTGTTTAGCACCTGTCCAAATAAAGGCTGTGACTACCACCACCCTATGCTTTGTTTGATACATGTAGAGCTTCCTGATGTATATATCTTAACCAGACACTGCCCATAATACCCATTAGTTAACAATGCACATCTCATTTTGTTCTGTGTGATACCACACTCATTTAAACTGAAAAACCTTTGACTTTACTAAAGGTAGCCTGAACAGCAAAACAAATATCAGAAAAACATACAGATGTACCGCCATGGATTTGTCACACTGAAATGCTCTTAAAAACGTAACTTTAATAAAACAAAAAAGTATAAGTTAAAACCACGTCAGACTAGTTGCAAACAAACTTATACTTATTTGTTTTATTAAAGTTACATTTTTAAGAGCATTTTAGTGTGACAAATCCGTGGTGGTACATCCGTATGTTTTTCTGATACCACACTCTTTGTGTATATCAGGGTCACTAGAGGTGGAATAGATACACTCACTTGTTTTTTCTTGCCATATACTATGCAGGATGCCATCTATAGAGGTGTGACCAGTATTTGTTGCTGCTGATAGATGTCAAACTGCTCAGGAGGGCCCTGCTTCTACACTGGTGGAGGGTCCCAGGAATGGCAGCTGGTCTGCCTGATGTTACCATATCATATTATTTAGCATACAGTATGCTATAATCATCTACAGTGGCCTTCTAGATGTGTAGAAGTAGGAAAACTGGAATGCCAGCAGGTGAAAAATGTGCTCAACTACATTTCTGGGTTGAAATACCTGAATTTATTACCCAACAACTGTACTAAATGTTCATGTACTTTATTGTTTGTTTATCTAATGCTGAAATTAGTTTTGTTCTGTATCTAAATTACCTGTGTTTTATTAGATTTATTGTGATAATCTCTGTGGAGCTTTTCTCCTCCGCTGAAAATGGGCTTCTTGCCCAATCGAACTCTCCTGGTAAACAAATGTAAAAAGAAATAAAAATAAATAAATGTTATACTGTTTAGCTTATCCTTCTGGGTTCCATACTGGTGCCATCATCCAGGGCTTTATGGCTAATGTGCGTCACCTGTAGCACATCTGGTATTTGGAGGGAGAAACTGGATAAATTAGTATTGTTTAAACGTCATTTATGTGCCTAATGATATGTAAATGAATCTCTGTGCCTTCACTTACCTAATAGGTGGCCCTGTGATCTCCATGCAAGATGCAATGAAACAGGTTATAGGTACATAAGGGATCACTAAGCTAATGACCCCAGAGGACCTTTTTAAGCTTAGGTAAGAATCAAACTTGTATCTTGTGTCTGTAAGGTACACAGCTTAGTCATTGTGCTAACCCACAACTATGACTTCTAGGTCATAATTGGGATTCATAGATTCATAGATGCATAGATTAGTATGGACATGTCCAGTGCTGTGCAGACAGATGGGTTTTTAGCTCCTGTGTGTTACATACCACCTGGCCTTTACTACTACCTTTGTATAATTTGCTGTTTACAGCACTTTAGTGATGTGAGCAATATCCTATGAGTCACACATAAAAGTGGATTTCTTGCTAGTATGGTGGGAAAGCAAATGTGTTCCTCTGCATATGGGAGAATTGTACCAAATATCAACAAGCTGATACCTGCATTATACAGAAGGTGTCCACAGTTTTTATTTTAGTCATTCCTGCATCTATTATAGTAAGAGCTACATATATCAAGTATCATTATCATAGCTTAAGAACAATTCTCTTGGGTCATAGGGTAGTACTAGGCTAACTGCCCTTGCAAGCCATTTTAAACCTAGCCAATTATCCCTTGTGAGACTCAAACCCTGTAACTTGTGTTTGTAATGCAAACACCTTAACCATTAGGCCACTCTCTCAACCCTATAAAATAAACAGCCTTTGACGGTCTTGAACCCAGGACCCTTTACACTATAGACACAGTAGATAACCACTAAGCCATCACAGCAGTTTGGCATTTACTGCAATAGGAAGTTCACACATTACTCCATTTCCAGTGTATTGGCCAATACCTGTGTATGTCTCTATCCATGCACATTTGGTTTTGGTCCTGTTGGACTGTCAGTGTCAAGAGGTGATTCTTTCTTGGCACCATTTTCTATTTCATGGGTGTTTGAATCACGCACCTAGGAGACACCAGCTGAGGTTTTAAATGATGGTTAGCAATCATTGCTGCTGCTAGCATTTCCGATTGCAGTACCATAGGATCATAGTATTATACCACACATTTTTCAAACTGCCTTTACATTCAGAAACATTCACTGGTGCCATTTTGCATCAGATGACTATGAGTCCTGACTTCCTTTCCACTGTCCACATTTTCATGTCATTATCCACTCATTATACTAATGTTCTTCGAGTGCCATTTTACTACACTTCACATACTGCTTTTATTGCACATTTCTGGAAATTTTCAGGTAATATGTAGGGCTCTATGAATCTCTATCTAACATAATATACATTCCTGAAATGCATAATTCTCATAACATAATACAGAGGAACAAAATGCTGAAGACCACAGTGTCCATAAATCTTGATTACTAAATATCTCAACTATTGTGAATGTAGGAACAAGTGCTAACATACTTCCTACTTGGGGGGGCGGGGTGGCCAAGTCCAGAAGTTCGACATTGTGGTCTTCAGATTTTTGGTATTCTATCTTACATTTCCAATATTATGTATTTCAGGTTGTGACCTTCAACCAAACTTGAAATAACACAAGATGCAAAGGTCACAGTAATGAATTATGAGGCATAACTTGGCTTTAGACTAAAATTTATCACTGGCATAAAAATGTGTTGTGACATGAAAAAATGTTTGGTGGGACATGTTTGGTGTATGCATGGCTAGACTTGAAAAGGCCCTTGTAGTCGTTAGCCTAGTAAACACCTATGAACCAAAAAGAAGAAGATTTGAGAACTCTGAAGTACATCAGGTACTTTTGATGCGGGGGACAGATGTTAGACTATTTATTATTCTGAACTCTTAACACATTTAATGATAGCCTTAGTGGCCCCAGCAGAAGAGGAGTCAGACAGTAAGAAGGTAGAGTGAAATGTCATGGAACACTCTCCTTCCAATGAGTGTAGAGTGAGACAGACACTGGGTGGGGTGTTTCTCTGGTGGATACTGGGGAAACCAGAAGTCATGCCTGGGGGAGGGGGTGGACTGCCAGAGAAGAAACTCCCCTTCTGAATGTAAGGGGACTCTCTCATTGAAGCTCATTGCACATTCCTTCTCCTGGTATGTGTTGGGTGCATAGAGGGATAAGGTAACATACCGACAAAATCCAATGCACTCCTGATGGCTGCATAAATGATGTATTTATTTATTCATTTATTGACATTTGTTTACCAGGAAAGTCTGACTGGGAAATTTTATTCCTTTTCATAGGATGCCCAGGGAGAAAAGCTCCTCATATAAAAAAAAAACAGAAAATACAACTGCATAGGTTAAAACTGACATTGTGTTGCAATATACGGCTAATACTAGTAATAATATCAATAGTAATATACATGACATGTAAAATAACATGCATATGTCATCATTAAAATAAGATAAATACAATACCAAGTAGCATCTAAACATGCTGACATGTTAGAAGTGTGAGAGTTTATTACTCACTCATGAAGCAAATGTCAGAGTAGAGCATTCAAACAGTGGATAAAGGTGAGGAGAGGAAGGTAGGAGACAATGCAAAATAAGTATCTGAAGTAGTTTACTTCATTTGGTCTTCAACCTAAAATGGAACAGTATCAGATTCAAGCCTGCAAAAATTACTAGCATCATCTCCGAGCTCCAGACTCCTCCCCTTACCCATAATATACCTCCACTGCCTTCCATCCCCAGATCTCGTTTGCCATGATTTGTAAAACATTGTGTCTCTACAGCTCCAGCTAGCAGGGTGATTCTGATTGTAAATTTTTCTAAATTTTCTGTTACTTTTAGCCATTTCAGGTTAGTATAGGTACCCTTTCTCCCCTCCCATCGCTTTGGCGTTGAGTGCAGATTTGTAGTTATAATTAGTTTAGAGTAATTTGTCTGTGGTGCCCCTCCCCCTCTTAGTCTAGTGTGGTGAGTTGGTGTGTTATTAGTCTAAAGAAAGAAAGTTTTTGGTCTGTCTCTTTCTTTCTTTAAGGCTTCTTGTTTGATATTATGGCTGAAAAGCTTATCTTCAAGCTCTGCAGAGTGTGACAATAAGCTCTCCCCAGCAGATGACCACACTCTGTGTGTGTTGTGCATAGGTGTGGCCAACCTTAATGTGGAATGCTCCATTTGTGCAGGGTTTAATCCCTGAGCTTTGAAGGATAGAAAGGCCAAGTTGGCCTCAAAGGTCTTCTGCCTGCCACTTATCCTCATTCCTCATCTTGGCTCCAGTCACAGTCGCGGCTATGGCTGCCTCTCCCACTTCTCTCCCTCTGGCTTCCCCTCCCTTCCAGGCTGGGACTCAAACTCCTGCATCTAAGCCTATGGTAGCAGAAGAGAGGAGAAGAGTAGAGAGCAGGAGAGAGAGTCGAAGATGAAGGAAAAGAGGAAGAGGTCCCCGGACCTCTCGTCCTCGAGCAAGTCTGCACAGACCAGTGACTCCCCTCAGCTCTGGTCTCTGAGGATCTCCCCAGAGCCAGAGGAGGCACGTTCAGTCTTCCGGGCCTCGGTGTCCGTAGCCTCGTCTCAGTTGACTCATTCTTTATCAGACATGGATCTGTATAAGATGATGAGGCACTTTATCCATACACAGATCCAGATGGGGGTCTTGCCAGCTCCACCCTCAAGAGTGGGGAGCTTGCTTCCCTTTTTTCAGCCAATTTCTCCTTCCCCAATTTGACCTTCAGCTTTGGAGTTCTCGGATCCAAGGTTGGCATTGGTCAGGGGATTCGCGCCAATGGTCCTTGGGTCCTTGACACCGACAGCTGCCTGGAGCATCTCAGATCCATCCAGTTCAGATCAGAGCCACTCTTGGAGCCGGAGACTGGGTGTTGGGTTTGAAGAAGTGCAACATTTTCCAACGGCTCCAATGTTGTTGGGCCAGATTCCCTCCCTTGGAGCATCATCTACTTTGGGTCCAGCTCCAATTCTCACATCAGTTCCGGGGAGACCGGCCTCCTTATTATCTTCCCAGGAGGTCCACTCTCCTTCAGCGTTCAATGTGGTAGAATGGGTCCTCTCCATTAGATCATGGCCCCTGACCGCCCCCTCTGACACCGCTCAGACCCCATCAGCTCTGTCTTTGGTCCCCATTGTCTTAATAGAGCGACAGCCTGTGCCCAAAGAGCCTCAGATGGTTCCCCTAGAGGAACAGATGGCTTGTGAGCACTCCACAGAGAGCCCCATGGGAGATGTGCCTTGCAAGCATACATGCATGAGGAGGCATTTGGACTCCTCCAAATCCCTAGCCGAGGACACAGATTTAGATGATGGAGAGGGTTCCCCAAGATCAGCTCCCGATGATGTATCCTTTGGAGACATCATGGAGATCCTGTGCCAGTAGGGAGGTTGGTCTGCCCCCAAGCCCTCCTCTGATGAGTCTGTGTTTCTAGAGGCTTTTGGCATGGGCCCGTCTATGTCTTGGGTGTCCCCTCCCGCAGATCCTTTCGTGGATTTGATCACCTCACAGGCGTGGAAAGAACCAGGTACCGTGGAGCTGATCCCCAAGTGCCCCCATAAGGTTCTGAGTCCCCCTATTGACAGGTCTTGCTGGAACAAGGGCTAACTAGTAGTTGCCATGGTGGTAGCAGCAGCCATAAAAAAGGAACTGTCTCAGGAAAGTTCCTCGGTCCACCCTCCTGACCGAGAGTCATGGATAATGGACCACCTAGGGAAGTAGGTGTATGCTTCAGCTACCTTTTCAATAAGGGCACTGGACTACTTGTCCCATGTCACAAGACTCAAACACGACCTAGTGAAGGAGCTGGAGGAGTCTCCACCTAAGTCCACATCGCAGGAGGACAAGGTTTCATTCTCCACGAAGATGGCCACTCTGAGAGCAGTATCAAATATGTTCATGCGACTCCTCTCCCAGGCTACAGAAGGAGCAGCTAGGGAGGCCAGGGTCGGCTTGTCCATGAGGTGCAATGCCTGGCTCAGGTTGTGCCAATTCACCGAACCCTTTAAGGCATCCTTTGCTAATGAACCTTAAGAGGGCTCAATTCTTTTCGGTAAGAACATCAAGAAGACATTAGTCCAGAGTGAGAAGGATGGGAAGACACTGTCTGTCATTGGGATCTGCTTCTCTAACCCTCAAAAGGTCTTTTCCTGGAACCAGGGAGGGCAAAAGAAGATATGGTTCCGGAAGTCTCTGTATTCCCAGGAAACTCAGGGCTCTTCTTCTCCTAGAGGCAAAGCAGGACAGAATGGATACTGGCCCAGAGGCCGTGGGTATCTGTAAAACTTTGGGTCTCTAGAACCATTCTCGGACAGACCCGGGCAGCAACCCTCAGGGTTTGCCCAGCTGCTCTACTCTGGAGACAGTCGGGAGACGATTGTCCTTGCACCCAGTGGCATGGGAGTCCATAACAATGGACTGCTGGGTGCTTCAAATTATATCCAGAGGATATTCTATCCCCTTCATGGGTTCCCCCATACCACCCAAACACCTACTGGGTGTTCAACCCACGCAAGGGGAGGCAGCAGCACAGGAAATTTACATGCTGCTAGTAAAATGAACCATTGAAACCGTCCCCCCAGATCAATCTGGATCGGGCTTCTACTCTAGGTTCTTTTTGTTGCTAAAGAAAAGGGGGGACTTAAGGCCCATCCTAGACCTCTCTAACCTGAACTTGTCAGTTGCCAAAGAAAATTTCCGTATGGTCACACTATAGTCCATCATGCCGTACCTGCAAGAGAGCGATTGGAAGTGCTCGTTAGATCTCCAGGATGCTTATTATCACATAAAAATGCACAGAAGCTCCAGGAGGTTCCTTCACTTCTGGCTAGGGGCCAATCATTATCAATTTTGAGCCCTACCCTTTGGTCTCACCATAGCCCCCAGGGTGTTTACCAAAGTGATGGTGGTTGTAGCAGCTCACCTGAGGCTTCAGAGGATTCAGGTCTATCTGTACCTGGATGATTGGCTCCTCATTGCTCCTACCAGGTGTTTACTTTCCCAAACCAGGGATTAATTTCTGACACTTGCCCTGAGTTTGGATATGACAATCAACATAGTCAAGTCTCTACTAGAGCCTGTACAGGTGATAGATTACATTGGTACCAGGATAGACACACTACAGTGCAAAGTGTTCCTGACCTCGGAGAGAGTTCAAAACCTCAGGATGCATATCTCCCTAATTTACCACTCTCACCTTCCAACAGTGGAATCAGTGTTGAGGACCCTAGGCTCGATGGCGGTGACCATAACTCTCCTTCCATGTGCTCGGCTGCACATGCAAATTCTTCAATGGACTCTGGTGGTTCAGTGGTCCCTGTTGCATTTACCACTAACCTATCCTATCCACCCGAGTCAAGTGTGTTGGTCATCCCTCATATGATGTATGAGCTCTCCAGACATTTTTGAGGGACAATCCTTTGTTCCAGCCCCGGCCCAAACCACAGTGACCACGGATGCCTCCCAACTTGGGTGGGGGGGGCATTGTTCGGGCATGACAGTCCAAGGCCTGCGGTCCCCTTTAGTGACCAGCTTGCATATCAATGTCCTAGAGATGAGGGTGGTCCTTCTAGCATTGCAGGCCCTTCATGCCATTCAGTCAGACAACATGTCAGTAGTCTGGTATATCAACAAACAGGGAGGGGCCAGATCTTATCTCCTTTGTCGCGAGGCCATCAGAGTGTGGGAATGGGCGATTGCCACCGGTCTCTTTCTCATTGCAACGCACATTCCAGGACAGTCCAATATTCTAGTGGACAGGCTAAGTCGGACTATTCTGATGCCTAACAAGTGGTCTCTGAATCTATCTTCAGCGAGTGGGGTCAACCTTGCTGTGATCTCTTCGCATCTTCTTCCAATGTGAAGTGCAGCAGGTTTTTTGCTCTGAACACCCCACTGGGGGAGTCCCCCAGAGACACTCTAGTTCATGCTTGGCCTCCTGATCGTCTGTATGCTTACCTGCCAGTTCCTCTCTTCCAGAGGTTTCTGCAGAAAACTTATTGACTGGGGAGCAAGGTGATCCTCATTGATCCATTCTGGCCTTGCCAGGTATGGCTTCCTTTCCTTTGGTCTCACCTTCAGTCTCCACCTGGGATCCTACATCTCATTCAGGATCTGATTTCACACCCATCAGGGGTGCCTCATCCGTGTCTGGACAGCCTGAAGCTCATGGCTTGGCTGCTCCAGTTCCCATGATTGCTAGGACTCCCAGACTTTCCTCCTCAGTTAAGTCTATTTTGGTAGCTGCTCATAAGTCTTCTACCAAAAAGGTTTATCGCAGCAAATGGAAATGTTTTTCTTCCTGGGCCTCTCAGAGGAGTTTAGATCCTTTTATGGCTCCTATTTCCACCATTCTTGATTTTCTATTTGATATTTTCCAGCATGGAGTTAGTACTTCTACTGTCAAAGTTCAGTTGGCTGCCATTTCTCTTTTCATGTGGGTGAGAATTCTGTATCCTTGGCATTTTCTAGACTGTGTAAAGCCTTTATTAAAGGCACTTTTTTGCTACACCCCCCCGGTCAAAGTTCCTGTCCCCCCATTGGACCATTCTATGGTTCTCCAAGGTACGGTTGCTTCACCTTTCAAGCCTGCTGCAACTGCAGATCTAAAATTTCTGTCGTGGAAAACAGCTTTTCTGGTGGCAGTTACCTCTGCTAGAAGAGTTTCAGAACTACAGGCCTTGTCCATAAAATTCCCGTACATGATTTTTCATATAGAGTTTGCCTTCGAACTAACCCATCTTTTCTTCCTAAGGTGGTGTCAACAGTCCATATCAATCAGACTATAAATTTGTCTGTGTTCTTTCCCAATTTTAAGGATGGAATACAAAGTACACATGTTGGATGATCATAGACAGTTACGATTCTATTTACACAGGTCAAAACATTTTAGTAAATCTGATCAATAGTTTGTTTTGTTCTATAGACCCTTTTTGGGCAAACCTATTTCCAAGGTCACTATAGCTAGATGGATTTCTTCATGCATCCTGCAGGTCTATAAGGACAAAGACATGTCTCTTCCAGGTCAGGTTAAAGCTCATTCCACTAGGTCCATGGCTACGTCTGCAGCTTTCTGGTCTAGGGTGTCTTTGGATGACACTTGCTCTGCAGCTACTTAGTCCTCATCTCATATGTTTATTTCCCATTACAAACTGGATTTGGCATCTAGAAGGAGTGCATCCTTTGGCTCTGCAGTGCTCCAGAATATCCTTCCATAAGGGCCTCCCAGAAGTTCAGTAGATGGGTACTCTGTCCCACAGGTTGAAGACCAAATGAAGTAAACTACTTCAGATAAATAAGTTATGTACTCACCATAATGTTCCATCTGAGTAGTTGTACTTTATTTGTCTTCAACCTTCCCCTCCCTCCTTCCCCCGGACCCTGGATCATATTCAGCCTATGGGCTGTGGTATAGGTCACAAGTATGTTATTTGGTAGGGTTCTAAGTATAAGTTTTGCAAACTCGATCTGAGGATGGAAGGCAGTGGAGGTGTATTATGGGTAAGTGAAATAGTCTGAAGTTCGGAGCTGATGCTAGTAATTTTTGCCAGCTTGGATCCGATACGGATCTGTATTCCCACAGGTTGAAGACTAATGAAGTACAGCTACTCAGATGGAATGTTCTGGTGAGTACATGACTTCTTTATTTGTTACAGGTAATAATGGGAGTTGATATGGGAGACAGGAGAAATAAAAAGTAAAAGCAACATTAAAGATTAAGGGAAATAAGACTAAAAGAAATAATACCAAAGAAAATGAGAAATATGATATATACAGGTATTCGAGGAGACAGAGCTGAAATTATTAGCCAGGAGAAAATGCAAAGCCAGGAGTATGACAGAAATTCTGATAGTTGCAGCGTAAATAAATGAATGTTATGTATTGCCCTGATTAGTTCAGAGATTGTATTCTAGACATTTGTTACACAGTGTGAGTACAGCCTTTGACCGGAGATTTTGTAAGGCACGTAGATGTGAAGTACATTTTTGTCAGAAGATTGAAGTTGATGATGGGGAGATAGTGATGGAGAATAGTACTTAGCTGGGCAGGAAGGTGGATTAAATATAACAGAACAGAAAATTATATCCAACAGAAATTGTATATAATTTATGTGGTGAGATAATTCTAGCCAATTTGGAGTTCTTAATTTATAACAGTGATATGTTCTGTGACTTGTATTAACTGCAAATATAACTACTTTGTTGTAACACTGATCTAGTCTAGCTTTTAGGGCGGCCTGAAGGTTAGTAAAGATGGAAGAACCATATAATAATGAGGGGAATATGTACGTAGTGGCAAGAGTAACTCTGGTAGATGCAGTAAGGAATTGTCTGGCTATATATAAGCATTCCTATTATTTTGTTTTTTTAATATTGCTTTGTATGTGACGGCCATATTTGAAGTTGTCTATTGTAACCCCAGCAGTTGTGTATGGGGCACTACTTTGGATGGGTAAGTGATTTATGGAAAAATAAAAGGAGCTTGTTTTTCTTTAATAAATTGTTTGCTAAAATAATAACTCTTGTTAGTTGCCTGTCTTACCCAGTGATGAGGAACAAATGGGCCCATAGATAGAGAGAGAGAGATATGGCCTGTGATGGGGAACAAATGGGCCAATAGAGAGAGAGTGAGAGATAAAGAGACAGAGAGAGAGAGAGATAGAGAGAGAGATGGCCTGTTAGTCATCAGACAGTTATAGAAACATGACAAAAAATAAAAAATATTAGAGAAAAACATGAAGAAAAACAGTCAATTATGCTTTTGCCAGTCATCTATTTTATTTATTGCATTCTGATTATTGGATCAATGCCAATAAGTCAAAGGCCAGTTTCATTGACAAATAAAGGAGTATAGCTCCATGAACAGAGGATATACAATAATAAATCAGTCCTTCAAATTCCTAAATTATCTAATTCATCTTTAGATTTCTGTAGAGCATATTGCACACATAGTCTATGTAGTGCTACATTATTTATTTTTGTCGTGAGATACAACAGCAGAAAGAAAAGATTAGCTATGGATAATGTGAGATTTTCTATTTAAGAAGAAACATATAAGTTTGTAATCATTCATTCATTTCTCAATATCCCTTTATCCATTCTAGAACTACATGGGAGCCTGAGAATATCCCAGTAAGCACTTCACTTTGCATAAAGCAGAGTTATTCCTGGAAAGCATATTAGTTTATCACAGGGTGCAGGCATGTACACACACACACACACACACACACACACACACACACACACACACACACACACACACACACACACACACACACACACACACACACACACACACACAAGCACACTGATCTGCATATTTCATCATTTTTTAAATATATTTTATACTTACATATTTGACTTGAATTGATTGTTTAATACTAATATTTTTATTCTATCAGGATGTGCTCATTTTTCAAACTCAGTATCATAACATGAAGAAATTTAGCAGCATTGCTGCATGTGAACACATTTGCCTCCCTATTTGTGCTACTGAAGTGTTGAGGCGGTATCTTTTATTATGCCACTGATGTGGTGTGGTGTATGGTTAATGTTTTTTATGCTTTTATTCTGTACTAGCTGATATCCGATGGTATCAGTTTGATGAGGCTGAAGATCAGTCAGGGGGATTAAGGTTTGTCTTTTTGATGTTTTTTTTACAGATGAGTGATTACTTTGTCTAAGCTTGACAGCAACATAATGCCAATAAGCTTAAATACCTGATAATATGTAGTGCAATGAAGAAATTCTGACAGCAGATACATCCTCCTTGTCATAGCATGTCTATTATCCTACTTAACGGACAAACTATAGATTTTATGTAATGACATCTCTATTCCTTATTTTCTTCCCCAATAAATTATCACTAAGCTTGTCTCATGTTTTATTGAATTTTTGCATGGACTTTGGCCCTGATTCATATGGTTATAACACTGTCTGTCAAAGAGCATATCTTGCTATTACTTTGGTGTGTCACCTCTTTAAAAGTAGTCTGCCTTGTTCTTGTATATCTTATGTCACACGTTCAGTCCTCCTAGGTTTTAGTTGCACAAAATCACACAGTTGCATGATAAGAATATGTAGCAGCACCATGATTCCAGAACTCCGAATGAAAAATTAAAAGCTTTATTTTGGCAGCCAATCAATGTAAGTGCAAATTGGTTCCAATAGTTTTAGCGATAGGTAGGGTAGTATTGCAGGGTTTCATTCCACACAGAACTAAGCAACACATACTCACTGACATCAACTGAGTGCTAAATCTTGTATTGCTTTGTGGCATGCAAAGAGGGGTCAGGTCATTAAAATCCACAACCTCCATGGCCTCTGATGGAAGAGATTATGACTGAGATGAAAAAATGAAACAGAGAGAGGGGAGCCTGTTAGTTACAAAGGTAGGAATTAGCATGACAAATAACAGACTAAAGAAACATGTTATCTGAATTATTGCAGTCTGCTGAAAACATGTAGATTTCTGGTCAGTTAAAGTCATCAAAATTCACTGTCTACTTAACATGTTTAGTGAGTTTTGTAAATGACATACTCCTTGGGACATATACAATTATTTGGTTGCATATTTACCCAACATTTTCCTGGTCAAGTACTTTGGTTATTAATTCATGTATATACCATAAAATTAGACAGACATGTCTTCTTAATGTGTAGGTAGAGCTTATCTCTTGCTGTATGCTGTTACTACATGGCCAATAATTCTTTCCTTTATCAGTTTCACTTTACCTACAAACCTATTCAGATTAACAGATATGTTGAATAATATCCTATTTCCCTTGATAATACCTCTTCCTAGGGATCAGTCCAGGTCGGACATTATCAGGGTCTCATAATACCCGTGGGAGATGCAATAATTCCCTGTTATCACCCAGTCTCTCTCTCAGGCATTATTGCTTGCTTAAGCGATCATTTATATGACCTGACAGTGTACAGTGATAGTGAATATCAGTAATGGGTTGAAATGCATTACTTTTCCAACTGTTTATTTCAGTTTCATAATTGTCAGAGTCAGATGTCCGATGCATAATCAGAAAGTAAATATTTTTGTAGGAGGTGGTTGTGTTAGAAAAAAGGACAGTTACATGGTCACAATGAAATCATTAATATGCTTGTAGGGGTGATAGTTTATGTTTTTGACAGCAAAAGTTGAGATGCATTACTGTGACTGTTATTAGTTTCACTTTCATAATCACCACAATCAAATATGAGAAGCAGACAGACAGGATGAATGCTTTTTATCTTACTGTCTGTGGGGCAATCTAGGCTATATGAAAGAGCAAAACACAGTAACATGATCAGTGTTAAATTATTATTTATATGAGATGCTGGGGACAATACCTTTATCTTAGTGCAACAATTGTAGTACATTGCTTTTTCCATTATATTTATATGACTTCTTCAGAAAGATGAAATTTACTCTGTCAGAAAGACATATTCTACAGTGACTGCATGTTTAAAAGATGGTGAAACTAATCTTTGCTGTTTAAAAACAAAACACATTGAAGACACAGCCCCTGTTTGTGTTTTGAAGTCATTGTTGTTGTATCTTTTGGCTTTTCCCAGTTAGGGGTCGCCACAGCAGAACTCCGGTCTGCTAATGATTGGCAGTAGATATTTACATACCGAGTTGCCAGCCCTGACGCACAACCTTCAACGAAGGTATGCCCATTCACGCATGCCTCCACACAGAAGCCGCTTTAGCTGAGAATTGAACAGGACAAAGTCTTACTGTGAGGCGACAACGCTACCGCAGCACCACCACCGTTTGTGTTTTGAAGTTATTTTATTATTATAATTTCACAGTATTATCATAGATATCTTCAGAATGTCTTCATACAACATAATTTTTTACTTTCTTCTCTCAAAGGTAAACTAGGAATGCATACAAATATAGACTAATTATTTGTCTCTGAAAAAGATGCTGTGCAGCTTGTGAGGCATTAATGCAAAAAGACAAAGACAAAAAAGCTTTACTGTAAACAGTGACTTTATAACATGCAGCTGTAATAATATCTCTGCACTTAAATCATTACCTTACTACAGTTTGTAGCTGGTTTTCCAGATCTGGTGTCCAAAAAAGGTTATTAAAATTGTCTGACTGTTTCAAAATTCAAAAATATATTTCTGTATTGACAGTATCCAGCAATATGGTATGGCCACTAAAAAATTCTAGGTTACCATGTTTGGCGTCATTAGGTGTCATGTGTCAGTATACGGTTTCTGGTCATGTTGGCAAAACACATCCCACACTCATAAGAAGACTTTATTGTCCTGTCCTTACTACTTAATTAAAAGACATAGCTTTCTGCAGGAAAAATATTGTACTTCTGCTCATACTCAAATGTCTAAAACAACCAAAGTAATGGGCTAATACTACTTAAAGTTCAGCCTGACATAATTCAGCTGTGCCCCCCTCCCCTACAGCAGTGATACTGCTTTGAATGAAAACGGGTTAGCTCTATTCAGGTATAATCAGGCAATGGGGAATGACTGCACACAAATTCTGACTCAGTACATTACTCCTAGTGTGTCCATGCTTTTCAGCCATGATATGAGGGGTACTCATCAATTGTTTGGGAAATCAAGTCTATGTCCCCAGTCCTAGACATGTTTGACATTGAGCAAACCGTCACTTATTTGGTGGTGATCAGCATAGCAGAACTACCACTGCCTTCATCCAGGATGGAAGTGCTACCATTGGCCATGCATTGCCATTCTCCCCCACCTGGATCTTGCATTATCAAAGCCTCTGGTCAAACATGGGTCATCTGACTCTTCACTGTGATTTCATCCTTTTGTGCCACAGATGCAGGATAATAAATTGTCACAGCTGACAAAGATGGAAGAAGACTCACCCAGTTCATTTAGTTTCCTATCAAAGTATAAATCACATACTTGGTATCCCTGTTATCTGAAAATAAAAAGAAATATAATTAAAAGGAACAGTATTTAGATTGCAAGTGAGTTTCAAATGATGTTTTTTATAACCTCAATACATTATTAGCACAGAGTCTGCCATCCACATTACACATAATTAGCTACAGGAAAAGATAAAGTATCGTAAGTTAGAATGTCACAAAAAGAGTGAGCAAATCTTTTTGCAGTTATCCCCTAAGGTCTATGAACCCATGGTGCTAGGTATTTTGATTTTTATTTATACATTTAGTTAGCTCTCTTTTTTTGAGTAGGTTAGTCCCACCAGGCTAGTGGTCTCTTTTTCAGGGGACAACTGAGGTGGTATTTATACTGCTACGAAAATTTGACCAGGGCATCAAGGAATTTCCCATACTCATTGCATACAGGGATGTTATTGTTAGTAGCATTTCCAGCTTCCTGCTTCCATTTCAGGTACACTGGTTGCTCAGAGAAGCAGGAAGGAGTATGGTGAGTGTTTGCAAGGTAGAAATTGGAATGGAGTGAAAGAAGGAAAGTGTGAGCATGGAAGTAGCAGAGCCTTCAGAAAAGAGGCTGTTGGCTGAAGTAAGTACAGTGGGAGGAGTGGAGACTTTGTTTGTATCAGCCGGAAATGGAGAAGAGTAAGAAGGGGGTCAGACCTTCTCAAGATATGCAGTGTTTGTTCTAGGAATGGCTGTTTGAGGGAGATAGTGAAGTACAACAAGGATGTATTATTACAACCCTCCAATTGGTAGGGTTGCAGGATGTCCACTTAAAACATATGTTAAGCCAGAATGAACTGGAGAGTGAGATGGCAGCTTTGTGGAGTTTAATTATGGACAAGATACACGAGGAAGAGTTGAAAGAGAAATAAAGAAGAAATCTCACACTCGAAAGGTAAAATAAGGAGAGAAGAGAGCAGAGGAAAAGAGAGAAATGACAAAAAGAAAACTTGTGGTAAGGTTGAGCAGCAAATAAGAAAAAGAACTTAACAGGTTTGAGGTTTTGGACATAGTGTTTGTAACTCTTGGCATTTCACCAAAAGAGGTAAGAACTTTTATAGATATTAATAAAGAGACATATTGTGATATCTTGTTTGAGACAGGGTAGTATATGGAAGAATTCTTAGAGAAATTTGAAAGTAAGAAAGATTGCAATCCTTAAAATTCATATGTAGTACACACATTTAATAGAGAGACCAACACTGAATTATTGTGCAATTTTGTACTGAAGTTAAGAAATAAGTGTTAAAGGACTATTTAAAGACTGTATGCAAAAAGGTGATGGACATTAAAAAAATTATGATGATAGTGGATTATGGACTGGGGGATGGGATTGTGGAGTGGTTTTGAAAATAGAAAATTAAAAATGCATATTTCAAGTATAATAGCAGTAGATGGCAAGAGATGCAATGCTAAATATAGTGGACAAAAGCATGCTTTTTATGCAAAAGATGATCATTTAATTAGTAATTTTGATAAAATAAAATGTTTTTTTTATGTTAAGCCAGGGTATGAAGCTAAGAAGTGTGATATGATATGGAAAATATTTGAGAAAATGGGACATGCATAGATTGATTCTGAAGAAACAAGAATGTGTAGATAGGGGTATAGAAAAAGAATATGGAGAGCAGATTGATAATAAAGCAAAAATAGTAGATAAAAAATGAAAATAATGAAGTGAAAAGACTGGTACAAAAACAAGTGAAAATGAATATATAAACTGCAAAGTGGTGAGATGTAAAATGTATTTTATAGAGAAATGTTTGAAAGCTAGAAAAATAAAAGTTAAGAGTGCAGCTGTGAAAGAAAATAAAAAAAGGTAAAGGATAATATGAAAGGAGGTAGCACAATGTAATTAAAAGAAAGCTGAGAATCTGAGCTATAAATGTGTATAATATAAAGAATATTAAAAGAAGAATTGGTGTTTTAGAGTTGTGTGCATCACTTGATATGCATACACTTATACTAGAAGACACAATAAAATTAACAGAAGAAAAAGAAAGGCTACAAACAGAAAAATATACGGTGGAAACATTATTTGGAATATGAAAAAATATATTTGTTCTGTTATTGCAGTGTTATGCAATGAGACAATAAAAGTTTTACATTATACTATAGTAGAATTAGGAAAGATGTGCATAGACTTATTGAAATCTGTTCCTTTTGTTATGATGAAAAAAAGACAAATAATGTTTTCAAAAAATCATTCTAACCTATGTAGGAGTGAATATGAAATAATAATAGTGGGAGATTTCAAATGTCATTTAAGAAAACAAAAAAGTAGGAAGTGATGTTAAGAAGGTATGTGAAATAATACAAAAGCGGAATTTATATATATATTGATGGAGAAACATTGGACTTATTCAAGAAATGAAATAAAAATGGAAATTGATTATATTGTAATATATGACAGCTTAAAAGTAATACAGGGAGGAATAAAGGAAACAGGGTTTTTGGATCCTATAGCTATATGGGTAGTAATGCAAGAAAAAGATGGATATATAAAGTTAGTTAAGGCATTAAGCACTTAAAGAAAATACTTAGATGAGGAAGACAGAAAGATTAACCATGAAACATCATGTGTATATGAGAATTTTTTTATGAACATTGGGTGAATTGGTGAATATGCTTTAAAGAAAAATATAAAAAGCTTTTTTCTAGAAGATCAAGCAATAAGAAAGAGGAAATTAAAATATAAACAACTAAGTTAGGCAGTGTTTAATGAAGTAATAGAAAAGAGGATAATTGTAAGTGAAAAGCAGAAAATATATGTAATGAATCAGGAGGTGATTAAAAAGTGTTATATAAGCAAAATATATTTTTACATGAGAAAAAAAGAAGAGGTGATATCATATTTAAATAAGATTTTAAAAGAAAATGAGAGAATAATAAGGGTAGTGAAGAATAATGAAGGAGAGAGAATGTGAATACACAAGAAAAAATACTTGAAGTAATAAGGAAGTATATAGAGAATGCATTTAAAAAGGGGATATAGAAGAGAGGCAAAGTTAAAAAATTAAGTAAAGTGGATAATAGGAATATGGAAAAAATATAAGTATAGGAAAAGTTAATGTAATTTAGAAATAATTAAATATGGAAAAAGCCATGGAAATCAATGGTTCTGAGTCCTATATGTATTATAATATGGAGAATGGCAAAAAGTGTATTTCATGGAAGTATTAAATGAATGGTTATAAAACTGAATTGTAGAAAAAGATATATGTACAGGAGTTATGAGGCTGATAGTGTTGAATAATATAGCAATAACCCACGCCTGGGTGTGGGTAATGCTGGATTTACAAAAGACAAAGACAACCGTGGGTAAATCCAGCATTACCCACACCCATACATGACATTATTTAAGAAAAGAAATAATTACTTTTCTTAAATAATGGCATTGTATTCTTTGCTGCCCTTCCGTCTGGTGTTAGATTATGTTAAACTCATGATCTCCGTTGCTTAAAGGAGTTTAACATAGCGAGATGTCGCTATGTTAAACTCTTTTAACATATTTTCCATTAGTATATTGAGGATTTACTGGTTGGGCTGGCCAATCAGCGTGCACGTTTTAGAGGAGGCATTGTATAATACAGATTATAAGATAGTTAATAGAATAATAGGGAAAAGAATAGGACATAGTGTAGATAAATTACTCGATGATGTGATTTTTGGTAAGAAAGGGAATGGAAGTCAAAATGCATTATGGATATTGAAAGAGGTGATAGATGATGTTATAAACAAAGGTGTGGAAACTAAACTTATGGTAGGAGATATAAGTAAAGCATTTGATATAATGCAATACAATGTTTTGTGGGATATATTAATAGATTGTAGTATAAGTGATAAAACAATTAAAATATTTATGTCAGTGTATGGGAATAGTAATGTGAGAGTGGTATTAAATGGGTGGTTAAGGGAAGAAATTAAAATAGAATATGGGATAAGGCAGGAATGTCCAGCAAGCAGCATTTTATTTGCATTAGTTATGAACACAGTTGTTAGTAAAATGTTAGTAAAATAAATAGAGTGTTGAAAATAGGATCATATAAAATAACAGGTGAAATTCAAATTCCAATAATTCCTACTTGTGCAGATGATATAGTTTTAGTTGTGAAGAATAAGGAATGGATGGAAGACGGAATTAGAAAATCAAATGAGTACTTAAAATGCTTGGTTTATGTATAATAAAGAGAAAGCTAGTGGCATTGGTCAACAGATAGCATAGAAGGGATTCAATTCAATAATGAGGTTATAGATATAGAAATAAGATTTAGGACAAAAATGTATAGTGAAAAGCAATGGGAGAAAATAATACAGAAATTAAGAGAGGTTTGTATGTTTTGGAGGTCATATAAACTGTAATATAAGAAAAAAGTGCACTTATTACATTCTATTATTTTAGGTAAAATTGCTTTACTATTTATTATCTATTGTATTCTCATTTGTATGGGGAACCAGGTTAAATCCATTTAGAAGAGGGATTGTGTATGTTAGAAAAGAGGAGGGAGAAGTGGGATTGATTAACTCAATTGTTCATGCAGCTTTATGGAATCTTTATAATCTTTTGTCAGTATTAGAAGAAAAACATAAGAACTTAGTAAATGTTATAATGAAAGACAAATAGAAGAATTTTTAGAGACATTATGGGAAAAGATGGAAAGATTTTAGACATGGAAGAGTATCAGAATAAAATATTTCTATGGAAATTTAATAGAAAAAAATGTAGGAAAAAACAGAAAAGAACAGTGTTCTAATATAATGACCGAAAACTATTATACATATCCATGGAAGCATTTAGGAGACAAAGAAAGAAATGTGATTAGGATTAGATTTGTATGGCGTAGAAAAATTTATGAATGTAATAGTTTTATACTGAGATTGAGAATAGGTAAATTGCCTCGCAATGCCAATATGCCTTATAAAAAAATACAAAAGAGGGTGTGTAATTATTGTCTGGAGCTTGAGACGACAAGACATTTTTTCTACATTGCTCAAGAGTAAAATGACTATGGAAAAATGTATGTGAAAATTAAATATTCAAAAGCATTAAAAGTGTTGAAGATATCAATTTGAATATGCTGGAATATGGGTACTATGGTGACAAAAAACAAAAAGAAGTGAAATAAATTTATAAAACTGTTTTATGTTTCATGGACAACACGGAATGAGAGACTGAACAAAATTAAATTTAATGGTAAATGAGTATTGTCTGAAAGTATGAAAAATATAAATTTTTGGCTATGGAAAAAAGGTGTGGGGATAATTAAGATATATGGGATTGTATTATATGGTAGATGAAAAATGTAAATAACTCTTTATGTATCATATGTAAATAATGTAAATAATGTGTATAACTTGTGTTAATCAATAAAGAACCCCTACTTTCTGATAGGTGCTGGGGATCTTTTACTTCCACCTGAGCTACCACCAACTCAAGCAGATCGGGCCACAGTTTAATATCTCATCTGAAGTATAATACACTCAGGAGTGCTGCACCGCTAGTATGCTTCACTGTAGTGTCAGTAATCCATCTTACTGGTGTGTGAATATAACCCATAGACTCCTACACCAAACATGAGTCTGCTACCTGTTGCACTATTGACACTAAAACAGCATGATAAAAATATATAGAATAAAACACCTTTTCATACAGATGGCTAAGGGGTGATCTCTGCTTAGCTTTCCATGCTGTGAATGAACCACCACTCTTTAAGTCCTTCACCTAAACTGAACAAGTGGTAAACCAAACATTCATTCTAGAAACCCAAACCTACACTACCATATTGACAACCTCAGACAGGAACACAGATACCTAACTCATCATACACCACATTTCTGGAATAGGCTTCCCTTACCTATCAAGCAGAGCACCTGTCTAGTAATTTCTAAAATTAAAAACAACAGTTCACAGTACACAATCAAAACTTATTCCATGACTAACAGAGCAGAAACAATAGCTTGTAATAAGTGTTCAATTTGTAAGCATATAGTAAATATATTTCCAAAAATAAACTATACAAAGTTTGCATCTAGAGGCTTGTATACATGTAATACAGAGGGAGTAATTTACACTCTGAGATGGAGTTGTAACCTCTGTTATGGGTCTATATTAGAATGCTGAAACCTCACTTACACGAATCTTGAAAGGCCGACACATACACAGCAAACCACAAGAACACCGAATGCCCTTAACTGTGAACTTCAAAATATCAAATTGCCATAGTTGGCCAACTCCACCTCCCGCTATGTACTGCCTACCCAAACAAAATAAATATGAATGTAGTACTATATATAAGGTCAGTAACTATTGCACATTTATGTTAGGGAGCTATACCAGATAAGGGAATCCCCTACTGATGTTTTACCTCACTAAACATGGTTTGGACAACTATGGCGAGTTGGTATTTTGAATTTCGTGCTTAAGGGCATTTGGTGTTCATGTGATTCACTGTTTGTATGTCGGCCTTTCACGATTCCCGTAAGTGAGGTTTTGCCATTCTAATATAGACCCCTCTATTATATAGGAGAGACAGGCAGTGCTTTTAAGATTTACCTGCAAGAACATATTCAAGATATCAAAAATCAAAAAATTGATAGTCCCCTAGGACAACATTTTATAATTGCATACAATGCTGAACCAAAATACCTAAAAGGATGTATATTAGAAAAAGTAAATGTGTCTTTGGGAGAATGTATACATATTAAGGATAAATTGTTGAAGAAGAAAACTCTCTTTATTTTAAAGTATAACACTCTGTGATCCTCTGGATTAAATAAAGAGTGTAATTGGAAATACATCATTTAAAGGTGTATATAAAATGTGATATAAGGAATGAATTCTGTACTCTTTGAAGGCCTGGTGCCAAAGCGCTAAGGCCATAATAAATCTTGGTGAGCTACTTTGTTGTCCGTGATTATGTAATGTGAACTGTTGTTTTTTATTTAACTTCTAAAATCAGCCTGGAAGATTAGATTGGCATTTGCAAATTTTCATTGGGAATATGTCTATAAAGTCTACAAAATGGGTGATACTGCTAGTTTTCCACCAGTACTGGATGATGTGGCCAAGCTTCTTGAGGGTCTCCTATGGCAATAAGCTTAGTGAGAGCCTATGAACCATATTTTAGGTTTATAAGTAGAGGTATTGGGAGTACTATAATTTTTCTGATAATAATTTCCAACTACTGCTAAAATGGCACATGTGTAGGTTAGCTGCATACCTAAATCTAGCATATCTTTAAAAGAGGGACTTTGGTATCTCTTTTCCTCACAGTTCATTAATTTAACTAAGATCTCACAAGGAAATTCTGCAAACTAGCTTTAACAAGGTTTTATATTTAGTAGCATTAAACCCAAGAGATTTAGGTTAAAGGACATTATGTTTACCTGGTAATTCATCTAGAGCCTAATGAGAGTAGGAGGATTCATGCTTAAGATGTAGTGTCATCCCTTGTATGTTCTATCTATCTATCTATCTATCTATCTATCTATCTATCTATCTGTCTATATGTCTATATATCTATCTATCATCTATCTATCTATATAGCTATCTATCTATTTATCTATCTATCTATCTGTCTATCTATCTATATATCATCTATCTATCTATCTATCTATCTATCTATCTATCTGTCTATCTATCTATCATCTATCTGTCTATCTATCTATCTATCTATCTATCTATCTATCTATCTATCTATCTATACATCCTTCCACCTATTTATTTATTTGTTAGTTAAAAAATGGCAAGACACCTTGGCAGAGCAACAGTCACTATTCCTGTTTCAGTTTTTTACTTACAGTTAGTGGAAAGCGAATTGGAATGAACGCCTCAGATAATTGATGGTAACCATCCAAATTGATATCCAAAAGCAAGTTTGTGTTGGACAATAACTGTCTGTTAAGATAGCAGCTATTAGAGTTTCACGCCTTCTGCAAACAGTTTACTGTAAAATAGTCAGCGAAACACACCGGCTGTTTAAATCCCAGTTAATTTTTGAGTTAACAGGTCGGTTTTCACCTCACCAAACAGAAAATTGTTCCACAGTTAAACAACACAAGCTATTATGTGTTAAAGTTCGGTCTTCACCTCATTACAAATGGAAACAGCTGTCCAGAAATGCACTTTTGAAAGGACCACAGCGATATAATCTTGTAAATACGAACACTTTATTGACAAAAAATTGGCAAGCGCTTTCACCTTGTAGACTTCCTCAGGCCAAACACATCACAGAGCTTTGACATATATATATACTTTAGGTCTGTGTGACATCACTTTCCTTGTGCTTGACACACATTCAAATATTTAAAGCGACACTAACTATATAAAAAATGCGTATAAAACGCAGAGTATAATGTTAGTCGACTATGATCAGCTCAACATATACTACTTAAAATCAATTGTATAATAATAATAAATAAAAATATATAAATATGAATATCATACTTTTATTCTAAATTTGAACACTCTCTGCTATGCTAAGATGGATTATTTAAGATGACTTCAAGTAAACGTTTTTTTAAAGATAAAACTTTATAAAACAAAATAAAAGCCTACTGTTAAACTTGTACAAAGTAGGAGTAGCTGTGCCAAGCAAACAATCTCAAGCTTATAAAACCAATCAATGTTAATGGATAGATGACTAAAATACTTCTCTAGGCATAACATGTCGGTACAAACCCTGCACTCAGTTGCATTTTAAGAAATGTAAAGCTTAAAAATATCAGGATTAACATTAAACACTTCTGTCGAACATGTGTTAAATACCCAAGTTCAAATAAAGGCACTTCAGTTGAGCATATATTAGATACCCAGATACAAGTGATTGCACTTAATTGTGCTTCTGATGAGAAAAACAAATATAGTTCGCTGGAAATAGTTTATCAAAGCAATGGCTAGATTCTAGGTTATATCTCAAAAATAAAGTGATACAGCTTTCTTTAAAACTAATATAGCAGCATTAATCGCTTTTATGTTAGATGCACAAATTCAAGTAAGAGTATACACATATAATTCAAAATGTCATACAAATATCTAAAGACTAAATTGCAGACATGATCAGCTAATATCTGTTGAACATATATTATATGGTAAATAATGTAGGTTCGCTGAATCAACATAAAATGAACCTTGTAACCTCAGCGTCCATATGATTAGAGCAAGTGCAAAATATGAGGTGTTGTGTCTTTTGTTGTTAATAACAAGACACAACTTCAAAATTACATTTTCCATGCACAACAGCCCTACTGTTATTGAGGCTAGCTTTTTAACATCAACCAGCCTCTAATTAAATCCACAATTTCAAGTATAGACTTTTAAATATACTTTTAAGCATTATGAAACGCTAAAAGACAAATGTAAATGGTTGCTCACATTCTAGTACATTTTATATTATAAAAGATATAAAGCCATATGATCTGTATAAGCTGCTTAACTCATCTAGTACCATTTACTACTTCCTAAGGTCTTTGCCTTTCAGTATTGGTTTAATAGGAATCCTGTCATTTAAGCCAGGTTCATGATCAGCTCTTAGTCTAATGATCCACTTTGTTTCATTTTGTTCTGTTCTGTTGCAAATATCCCCCCTTCTAATGGTGGGATGATTAACTTGCATGACTAGAAATTTAAATTTGTAATCTGGTGATGTATCAATAACATGTCTAGATAGTGCATTTTTATCATACTTTATCCTGATATTACACATATGTTCTCTGATTCTGTCTTTTAGCCGCCTGTCAGTCTTGCCCACATAAAATGCAGGGCAGGAACTGCAGGTGGCAAGATATACTACATGCTGAGTGTTACAATTAGCTGCTGGATAAAACTTAAAACACTGTAATGTAAGGGGGTGTATGAACATTGCTTTACTGTCTATTAAATCCCAATAGTTACATTTCCTGCAAGGTTGAGTACTGCCTACCTTGGTTTTTGATTTAGTAATATGTTCTATTCTAGAAGAACTACATAACATCTTGTGTAAATTAAGTTTGTTCTTGTATATGAAGCTAGGGGCTTCACCTACAAATTCACTAATTCTAGGATCAGCTTTCAGTATATCCCAATACTTAGAATAGGGTCTTTTTATGTCGTATACATCTTGTGTGTAATGGATACAGATTTTCATCTTTTCATCATATAGAGTTTTACTATTAGATTATAGGTTCATAGGTTTATACTAGGCTATCTGCCCTAAGGCATTTATAAGCCTAGCCCAAATTTTTGTGGCTTACGCCACCCCTTATATGAAAAAATACTGTGCCCATTAGTTTGTTGTGCCTCTGTCCAGCAGTGACACAGAGATGATTCCTGGGATAAACCTACAATCTCCCATCCACAGGTCAAGATTTCTCTTGAACAGAGCCAGCGAGGTGCTCTGCCTCACATGGATCGGGATTTTATTCCACAGCATAGGGAGTCTATGAGTGATAAATCTATCCCTCCAGCACGTCCTATTTATATCCGTGCTAAGGTTTAAGTCGCTTGCTCTAGTGGTTTTGGTGGATTTGGATTTTTTGAGGTGGAGCATGTCCATTAATTCGGGTTGGACATGGCCTTGTATGTCAGGCACATGTCACCTCTGAGCAGACGGTATGCAACTGAATAGAGCTGGAGTTTCTTCAATCTGGCAGCATATGACAGATTTTGGAGTCCCTTTATCCTTTTGGTGAGGAACTTTTGGGGTCTCTCCAATTGCTGCAGATGTCGGGTGAGATACATCACGAATGGGGCATTGTACTCGATCATTGGTCTGATAAGTGAAGAGTACAGGGGAACAATGACCTCACTAGATCTGGATGTGAATCCCTTCATGATCAGGTGGGCAATGTAGAAGGTCTTTCTAACCACTTTAGCAATGTGAGTGTCAAAAGAAAGGCCACTGTCAACCTGGGTCCCTGGGTCCCTGATAACGTCTTCTGTGCTTAGTGGATTGCCACCTATATGGTAGCTTGGGGTTACCTTGTTTTTCCCGAAGGGTATGACTATACATTTTTTGGCGTTTAACTTCAGGCCATGGCTCTGGCACCAGCTATCTGTTTCCGTGAGTCCCTTCTGAAGGATATCCGTGTCCGATGCACTTTCCACTATGGCGCCCAGTTTGCAGTCGTCTGCAAACTTTGTCAGGCAAAGTCCTCCCATGTTGGCCTGTACTTCTGAGAAGTAGATGCCGAACAATAGGGGGCCAAGGACCGAGCCCTGTGGGACACCACTTGTGACCTGCTTGGAGTCTGACATAGCACCAGCAACTCTAACCCTGTGGGTTCTGTCCTTAAGCCAGTTTGCAACCCATCTTGTGACATATGGGTTTACATTTAAGCTGGTAAGTTTTTCTACAATACCCGAGTGGGGTATTGTGTCGAAGGCCTTTGCAAGGTCAAGGTAGGCTGTATGGACTGCCTTTCCCTCATCAATGGCCTTGCTGACTGTTTCAAAGACGTCGACCAAGTTCAAAAGGCATGATCTGCCCTTGACGAAGCCAAACTGGGTCGGGTCCAATGTCTGCAAGTCTCCTATATCTTTGTTTATGAGCTCCATTATGATCCTCTCCATAGCTTTGCAGACTAGACTTGTTAAGCTTGGGGTAATTACCAGGGTCCGTAGATGCACCGCCTTTGTGGAGTGGGATCACAGTTGCCGTACGCCACTCCTTGGGCACGTATCCTGTGGTAAGGCTGAGATTAAACAGCTGCCTTATGTGCGGGTTTAATTCCTCATTTAGCTCATGTAGCACACAGCCGGGACACCATCGGTCCCATTGATGCTGTGTTTTAGCTCTAGAGAGAGCAGCTTTCACCTGCGCATTTGAGATGTCTGGGAGGCTACACTCTGCTGGGATAGTTATCTCTCCTTTAGGGGAGAGGGGTGAAGTTTGCACTGAACCTGTCTGCCAGTATGTTGGCAATGTCTGTGGGTTCAGTGATTTTTGTATCATTTTGGACTAATTCTGAGCATATCTGGGAGTTTCCACCTAGGTTCCTAACATAGCTGAAAAAGGCCTTATGATTGTCCTTTGAATCCATGACAATTTTTCTCTCAAAATTGGCCTTAGTTGATTTTATGAGTGCTTGTATTTTTTTACTAATAATGATCAGGGGTGACTTCCCTTTTATGGATTTTGTTCTATCATGTAATAGCTTTCTCCTCTTATTGTAAAGTTTGTTAATGGCTGGGGTCCACCAGACTGGACGCTTGCCCTTTGTGGAAAGAGTCTTGGTTTTATTTGGGATTGCCTGATCCATGCAGTCCTGGAGGTGTTCATAGAAGGCATTTGTAAGGGCTTCCAGCTTTGGTTGTGGTTTCCACTGGCTCAGGGGCCTTGAAGGATACCACACCAGTCTTGAGTAGTGTGAAGTTTGCTTTAGAGAAGTTCTTCACTGTGGTCTTTTTTGTTTGGGGTGGGGGCGGGATGGGGATTTCCAGTGAGATTAGTTTATGATCAGATCTCACCAATGAGGGATATACTTCCGGTGTGGAGCATTTTGTCCCCATGTTTGTGATAATGAGATCTAGTATATTTTCTCCTCTCATGGGAATAGTGACTCGCTGTTCCATGGCATTTGAATTTATGAACTCCAGGAACCATTGGGCTAGAAAGTTAGGGCTTGAGTAATGTTCCCAGTCTATATACTGTGGGCGGCACAGTGGTGCAGTGGTTAACATTGTCACCTCACAGCAAGAAGTTCTCCGGTTCGATTCTTGGCTGGGGTGCCTTCTGTGTGGAGTTTGCATGTTCTCCCTGTGTTCGCGTGGGTTTCTTCCGGGTAATCCGGTTTCCTCCCGCATTCCAAAGACATGCATCTGGAGCATTTCTCCCCAGGCCTCTGCTGAAAACAGGCTCTGTGGAACCTAGTCGGACTTTCCCGGTCAACAAATGATAAATAAATAAATAATATTTGGGTAGTTGAAGTCACCCAATATGATGGTGTTTGGAGATACATTTATACCCTCCAGTGTCTTCAGGAAGGCTGTGTGGGGTTCCTGAGTTTGAGAGGGTGGCCTGTAGCATGCTACAATTTGTAGAGCAGTTTTGCCTATGGTTAGTTGCACCTGGATGGTTTCCGAAGCTTCGTGCGTTGCCACCAACCTGGAGGTGTGGATATCCTTTATGAATATGGATACACCCCCTCCTTTTGTGGTGTGGTCCGGGTTTTGGGGCCAGAACGCATGATATGAGGTAAAACCTAATAGTGCCGGGGTGCTCTCAGGAGCCTTGAACCAGGTTTCAGTTACAGCACAGACATCGATGTTCTCCATACTGAGAAGGGCCTCGAGTGCATGCATTCTGAGATTTAGACTTCTGGCATTGAGCAGCATTACCCTCAGTTTCTTCCCATTTTGTTTTCTAGGGTGGTAGGTTTAGAATTTGAGCCTTGCCTAAAAAAGGCACTATGGGGGTGGCAAAAGCCTTAGCCAATATCCGGAATCCCAGGGGTGACAGGTGCAAGCCGTCCCTTGCAAAGCAGCGTGGCTTGTCAAGCATGTCATCCCAGGCAGACAGACACTGGATCCCCTTTGAATGACACCAGACATTAAGCCAATTGTTAAAGCTGATCATCTTGTCTCTATATTGTGGCATCATTCTTGGTGAAGGAAGGATACTGCTCAGGGTCAGGGTCATACCTGCCTGGGCTACATAATCAGAGAGCTCCTCTATGTCTCTTTTCATGTAGTCCAGGGAGGTATGCCTCAGGTCGTTCACACCAGCATGGACAATGACTGTGTCATATTTGTACTTGCCGTGGAGTGACCAGAGTGCTTGTGTTATGTGGCGGATTCTAGCGCCCGATAGGCAGCTTACTGTGACCCTCTCCTTGTTCAGCCTGGTGAGTGGGACGTCAGTGTGTCTGACTATGGAGTCACCTATGACAAGTATGTTTGGTGTTGTATTTGGCCTTAAGGGCTGTGACTGCTTTGCACACTGCTTTTGTGGTTTATGTGTTGCTTGTGAGATGTCTTGAGGTAGCAGTTGTTTGGGTGTCTGCTTTGGAGGCCTCTGCTGTTTAGGTAAATTTTTACTCAGAGCCTCCGAGTATGTCTTTGTGTGTTTATGTGTTTGATTTGTTGGTGCAGCATACATTTCATATGAACTAGATGCAAAATGAGGTGAAGCACTATCTTTCCTTAAACCATCTACTTCTAAGAATTTTGGACTAATTTCTGATGGTGTGTATGCCCTGTTAAGTAATTGTTGTTTGAGGTTATGTAACTCTGACTTATATCCTGTTTCTGTTGAATTTAGTCGAGAAACTCTCATTGCTTGTCCCTTAATGATGTTCTTAAACACAAAGCTAGGGTGCATACTAGATCTATGCAATAATGAGTTTCTGTAACAGGCTTTTCTAAAAACACCAGTATTCAAGAGACCACTAGGCATCCTCTCTACATACACATCTAAGAAAGAGACCAGTTGTTCAGAAGCTGTCATAGTAAATTTAAGATAACTGGTGGTTAGATTAATTTCTTCTAGAAATTCGTACAAGTCACGTTCATCAGACTTCCAAATCAAAAAGAGATCATCTACAAAATGTACATAAAAACTGACGTTTTGTTTATAGTTGTCAAGTGTGAATAAGTGTACATTTTCCCAGTCAGCCATAACTAGGTTGGCGTAGCTATTGGCACATGAAGTGCCCATAGCTACGCCATCATTCTGAATATAGATCTGACTGTTGAAAGAAAAAATGTTATTGGTCAAAACAACTCTCATAAGCTCACATAAAGTGTCTACATGGTATTCAGTTATGGTCTGGTCTGCTATCAGACGTCGCCGAATGCTATCTATGCCTTCTTGATTAGGGATGGTTGTGAATAGAGACTGAACATCTAATGAAACTAACCAGAATCTATCATCTACTGTTATGACTTTCGTTGCATCATATAACATCACAAGGAATTGCTTAGTGTCTTTAAGTATATACGTATACTTACAATAGGTCTTAATTTGGATTCAAAATAGATGGATAACAGTTCAGTTATCCAATCTCTCCCGGCAACTATAGGTCTCATGGGAGGTTTATCTGGATGCTTATGTATTTTTGGGATTCCTTGTATGCAAGGGATGGTAGGTTCATCAACTTGACAGTATTTATATAGATCACTATTAATTCTACCTGTACAGTGATTATTTGACAGAAATATAGAAACTCTATTAATTATATGATCAACATGTTTGATGCCAATCGGTCTATAAAAATTAGCATCACTGAGCATATCAGTCATACTAGAGATATATCTCTCTGTATCCATTATAACAATGGGGCCTCCTTTATCAGCAGGTCTTATCACAATACTATCATCATTTTTCAATGTTCTCAAAGCTGTTCTTAAATTAGAGTGTGAATTACCATACCATCTCTTATCTCTGTTCCTTCTATCTATTTCATACAGTTCCTGTTCAACTAATTTCGAATATGCATCTATTAGCGGATGTAAGTTTGGTATATATGTGCTTGGTTTTCTAAGTGTGCATGCTCCATCTATAGACTGGTGATTACCATAGTCTAAGCGTAATTGAATGTTCCTAGTATATAGTTTAAGATCTATTACTGAATCTGTAATATCACTTTTGACTGATGGTATAAATGAAAGGTCTTTTTCTAATACAAGAGTTTCTTCCTTGGTTAATGATCTACTTGATATATTCCAAATCAATGATTCCCTGTCTTTTCCCACATTTTCTTTAAGGTTGGACCTATGCGTTCATCTTCGGGTAACCTCCTTTTTTGCCTCCTCCTGCTCATTGATCGATCTCTTCCTCCTCTCTGAAAATCGGAGATGGGGAAAGGGGCTACTGGATCATTACCACTGACTCCAGTTTTTAATGGTAGAATTTTCTTTCTAACTACATCTTCACTGTTTATGGAGGTGTCGTGATCAAGGTTACATGCTACTGACTGATCCATGAGTTTTAATATAGGGGTCCTAACATTTGTTTCTTCCTCTCTATGTATCTCAACTACTGTAGTAATTTCATTATTTGAACTCTCTGCTACTGTGCATGGTCCTGATATTTGTGCAGGAACATTTCTACCACTTTCAGTTACTTCCCCTTCTTTACTATCTACAGTATAATTTATATTCCTGTTAACAGAACTCCTCTTGTTATTCTTACTTCTTGTTGTATCTACCCTTCCTTGTGTCATATTAGTTCTATTGTCTCTAGGCCAAGTGAAGACTTGTCCTTGTTTAAAATCCACTGTATCCCTCCGAATCTTACTTTGTTTTTGTTCCATTAATTTCTTTTCAAACAAATATACATTATCTAACAATTTTTCAAACACTTTCTCCAAAATAAAGTTCGGATATGTCTCATAGATATGTTTCTGCTGTTCTCTTAACTTGTCTCTCAAGGTAGCTTCTTCTGGCAAAAAATATTCATTCATTAATTTCATATATCGTATGCTAGTGTCAGTGTTAATCATTTGCCACTTGTACAAAAGGTCAGGGTACATCGTGCCTGTGGTGGGCATCTTCAAGACGCGTAACCCTCTAGGTATGATTTTACGCGCTATGCATACCTCAAAGTGTTGCCTTTGTAACTGCATACGTTTAAGCTTTATAAAGTCAATTTCCATTTGATTAAGCAAAGTAGAGAGTCCACTATAATTGGCCTCAGATGGTTCAGAGTCTATGTTGTCACAGGATACTTCATATGCTAGTAGTGGATTATCCTGGCCAGATACACAGTTATCAAATCTCTTTCTTTTAAGGTCTTGCTTCTCTGGATTGTAAGGTAATTCTATCGGTGTATCATTTGGCTCTGCCATGACTAAGCAGCAAATTAACAGAATAAGAATCAGGTAAAAAATAGCTGCTATATTTAGTGTCTCGATAATAACAGTAAGGTTTGTTAGTTAAAAAATGGCAAGACACCTTGGCAGAGCAACAGTCACTATTCCTGTTTCAGTTTTTTACTTACAGTTATTGGAAAGCGAATTGGGATGAACGCCTCAGATAATTGATGGTAACCATCCAAATTGATAGCCAAAAGCAAGTTTGTGTTGGACAATAACTGTCTGTTAAGATAGCAGCTGTTAGAGTTTCACGCCTTCTGCAAACAGTTTACTGTAAAATAGTCAGCGAAACACACCGGCTGTTTAAATCCCAGTAAATTTTTGAGTTAACAGGTTGGTTTTCACCTCACCAAACAGAAAATTGTTCCACAGTTAAACAACACAAGCTATTATGTGTTGGAGTTCAGTCTTCACCTCATTACAAATGGAAACAGCTGTCTAAAATGCACTTTTGAAAGGACCACAGCGATATAATCTTGTAAATACGAACACTTTATTGACAAAAAACTGGCAAGCGCTTTCACCTTGTAGGCTTCCTCAGGCCAAACACATCACAGAGCTTTGACATATATATACTTTAGGTCTGTGTGACATCACTTCCCTTGTGCTTGACTCACATTCAAATATTTAAAGCAACACTAACTATATAAAAAATGTGTATAAAATGCAGAGTATAATGTTGGTCGACTATGATCAGCTCAACATATACTACTTAAAATCAATTGTATAATAATAATAAATAAAAATATATAAATATGAATATCATACTTTTATTCTAAATTTGAACACTCTCTGCTATGCTAAGAGGTTTTTACTTTGTACAAGCTTGAGATTGTTTGCTTGGCACAGCTACTCCTACTTTGTACAAGTTTAACAGTAGGCTTTTATTTTGTTTTATAAGGTTTTATCTTTTAAAAAAGCAGAAACAGGATATAAGTTAGAGTTACATAACCTCAAACAACAATTACTTAACAGGGCATACACACCATCAGAAATTAGTCCAAAATTCTTAGAAGTAGATGGTTTAAGGAAAGATAGTGCTTCACCTTATTTTGCATCTAGTTCATATGAAATGTATGATGCATCTAATAGTAAAACTCTATATGATGAAAAGATGAAAATCTGTATCCATTACACACAAGATGTATACGACATAAAAAGAGCCTATTCTAAGTATTGGGATATACTGAAAGTTGATCCTAGAATTAGTGAATTTGTAGGTGAAGCCCCTAGCTTCATATACAAGAACAAACTTAATTTACACAAGATGTTATGTAGTTCTTCTAGAATAGAACATATTACTAAATCAAATACCAAGGTAGGCAGTACTCAACCTTGCAGGAAATGTAACTATTGTGATTTAATAGACAGCAAAGCAATGTTCATACACCCCCTTACATTACAGTGTTTTAAGTTTTATCCAGTAGCTAATTGTAACACTCAGCATGTAGTATATCTTGCCACCTGCAGTTCCTGCCCAGCATTTTATGTGGGCAAGACTGACAGGCAGCTAAGAGACAGAATCAGAGAACATATGTATAATATCAGGATAAAGTATGATAAAAATGCACTATCTAGACATGTTATTGATACATCACCAGATCACAAATTTAAATTTCTAGTCATGCAAATTAATCATCCCACCATTAGAGGGAGGGATATTTGCAACAGAACAGAACAAAATGAAACTAAGTGGATCATTAGACTAAGAGCTGATCATGAACCTGACTTAAATGACAGGATTCTTATTATACCATGATCCCCCCAAAACGTGCACGCTGATTGGCCAGCGTGCCCATTGTAAATCGAGTTATACTAATGGAAAAAGGTCCGGTCCGGACTTTTTCCATTAGTATAACTCAGTTTTAAAACACTGTCCTATTAAATGGGTTTAACATAGAGACAGCAAAATAAGCAACGGAGATGTCCGCTGCTTATTTTAAACTGTCTCGCCATGTTAAACCCATTTAACATAGCGACAGTGTTTAAAAAGCAACGGAGAAAGCAAGATCTCCGTTGCGAGTTTCGCTATGTTAAATGAGTTTAACATGAGACAGTTTAAAATAAGCAACGGAGATGTCCGTTTATTTTAAAACTGTCTCGCTATGTTAAACTCATTTAACATAGCGAAACATAAAGAAAGCAACGGAGATCTTGCTCCGTTGCTTTTTGCTCAACTCTGATGTACCGCGCGGGCGCAGTACATCAGAACTGCCGGATGCCAGACATCTGCGGAAGGGCAGTAAACAGGCATTATACTATGCCATTATTTAAGAAAAGTAATAGTTTCTTTTCTTAAATAATGTCATATATAGCAATAACTCACTTCTGGGTGTGGTAATGCTAAATTTACCCGGTTGGCTTTGTTTGGGCACTGACCAAACCACGACAACCGTGGGTAAATTTAGCATTACCCACACCCAGGCGTGGGTTATTGCTATATTAAACCAATACTGAAAGGCAAAGACCTTAGGAAGTAGTAAATGGTACTAGATGAGTTAAGCAGCTTATACAGATCATATGGTTTTATATATTTTATAATATAAAATGTACTAGAATGTGAGCAACCATTTATGTTTGTCTTTTAGCTTTTCATAATGCTTAAAAGTATATTTAAAAGTCTATACTTGAAATTGTGGATTTAATTAGAGGCTTGTTGATGTTAAAAAGCTAGCCTCGATAACAGTAGGGCTGTTGTGTATGGAAAATGTAATTTTGAAGTTGTGTCTTGTTATTAACAACAAAAGACACAACACCTCATATTTTGCACTTGCTCTAATCATATGGACGCTGAGGTTACAAGGTTCATTTTATGTTGATCCAGCGAACCTACATTATTTACCATATAATATATGTTCAACAGAGATTAGCTGGTCATGTCTGCAATTTAGACATTTTGAATTATATGTGTATACTCTTACTTGAATTTGTGCATCTAACATAAAAGCGATTAATGCTGCTATATTAGTTTTAAAGAAAGCTGTATCACTTTATTTTTGAGATATAACCTAGCATCTAGGCATTGCTTTGATAAGCTATTTCCAGTGAACTATATTTGTTTTTCTCATCAGAAGCACAATTAAGTGCAATCACTTGTATCTGGGTATCTAATATATGCTCAACTGAAGCGCCTTTATTTGAACTTGGGTATTTAACACATGTTCGACAGAAGTGTTTAATGTTAGTCCTGAAATTTTTAAGCTTTACATTTCTTAAAATGCAACTGAGTGCAGGGTTTATACCGACATGTTATGCCTAGAGAAGTATTTTAGTCATCTATCCATTAACATTGATTGGTTTTATAAGCTTGAGATTGTTTGCTTGGCACAGCTACTCCTACTTTGTACAAGTTTAACAGTAGGCTTTTATTTTGTTTTATAAGGTTTTATCTTTAAAAAAACGTTTACTTGAAGTCATCTTAAATAATCCATCTTAGCATAGCAGAGAGTATTCAAACTTAGAATAAAAGTATGATATTCATATTTATATATTTTTATTATTATACAATTGATTTTAAGTACAATATGTTGAGCTGATCATAGTCGACCAACATTATACTCTGCATTTTATACACATTTTTTATATAGTTAGTGTTGCTTTAAATATTTGAATGTGAGTCAAGCACAAGGGAAGTGATGTCACACAGACCTGAAGTGTGTGTGTGTGTATATATATATATATATATATATATATATATATATATATATATATATATATGTCAAAGCTCTGTGATGTGTTTGGCCTGAGGAAGCCTACAAGGTGAAAGCGCTTGCCAGTTTTTTGTCAATAAAGTGTTCGTATTTACAAGATTATATCGCTGTGGTCCTTTCAAAAGTGCATTTTGGACAGCTGTTTCCATTTGTAATGAGGTGAAGACCGAACTTCAACACATAATAGCTTGTGTTGTTTAACTGTGGAACAATTTTCTGTTTGGTGAGGTGAAAACCGACCTGTTAACTCAAAAATTTACTGGGATTTAAACAGCCAGTGTGTTTCGCTGACTATTTTACAGTAAACTGTTTGCAGAAGGCGTGAAACTCTAACAACTGCTATCTTAACAGACAGTTAATGTCCAACACAAACTTGCTTTTGGCTATCAATTTGGATGGTTACCATCAATTATCTGAGGCGTTCATTCCAATTCGCTTTCCACTAACTGTAAGTAAAAAACTGAGACAGGAATAGTGACTGTTGCTCTGCCAAGGTGTCTTGCCATTTTTTAACTTACAAACCTTACTGTTATTATCGCGACACTAAATTTAGCAACCATTTTTTACCTATTTATTTATTTATTATGTTTGTTAAACTGGGTAATAAACTGAACCAGTAGGGGCCAATTTCAACCAGATCCTCTATGAGAAATAATCACATATAGACATCATAAACATACATTGACAAAAACTGGCAAGATCAAATACAAAGAAGATATAAGTACAGGTAAGTGCAACTAACTGGTGAGAATGTAGGGAAACATTAAAATATACCACTTAATTGTTACTAATACACCACTGCATTACAACTATCTATTTAATTGTTTGTTTGTTTTTTTATTTGCAGTTTGTTCACCGGGAAAGTCCATTGGGCTGAGATAAGCCCTTTTTCAATGGAGGCCCGGGGAGAAAAGCTCCAAGTACATACATACAAAAACAAAAATCAGCAGGAATTAATAATAATTAAATACAATAATTAAGACAGGATATTTCAACAGCAAAAATCTGCATGGCATTTCAGTTAAGGTTAAAGCAGAGGATGACAGGTAAGGCATATCTTAAAAGTAATGTGTTTCTGTAGATGGGGAGATAGAAGTTGTCTAAATCGCAAACATGAAACTTTTGTTGCAGAAGCTCCAGTAACTTTGAACTAAATTAGCTAGTTAGTTAGTTAGTTAGTTAGTTGTGAATTATTTTTGTCTTTTCGGTAGTTTCTCATGTTGTTGAGGATTATTTCTGTATTTTAGTGCCCAAATACGAATATGCACCATAAGTGGATAATAGATTTTATTTGGCCTGTTTAGTATTGTTTTACTGCCTGATCTACATTACTGTTGGTACTCTGAATGTTTTATTGACAACTTTGATTCAAACATGACTAAGTTGTTGTTGCCAAGAATTTTAACTACGAATATCAGTTGGGGAAGTTTTGCATGTTTCTGCACTAGGAAACAGTTTTCATATTTAAGGGTCAAGCAGCAATACTCTGCCTTGAAGTAAAAGTAAAACACACTGTCATATCCTGCTTGTCAATATTTGCAAGTCATTATCATTTTTATTTAATGAACATAAGAAAAGAAAACATATTTTTATTTCACATGTAATAGCATTTTAGTTCCAGTCTGGTGTTTTGTATCTCTGACTGCATGGCTTCTGGATATCTGAAGTGGTATTAATAACACAAAAGTGTTACTCAGTGAAAGGAGAATTTCTGTAAACTGTATCTTGTTTTATGGCAGAAAGAAAGCAAATTGTTTTTCAGCAGCTAATGAGTTATGATTTATACTATCTAATTCTAAGAAATATACAGACTCAATGACTGAAATTGGAAATAACATTAGTTTACACTGAGCTATGCAATTACATGCTTGAAAAAGGCAGCACTTACTTTTCAAATGAAGAATTTATCAATGGTTCCTAAAGGTTAAAAACCGTGCATAAGTCTTAAAAGTATATCTGATTCTTTAGAGTATTTGTGCAGCTTGGTACCAGATCTGTACAAGTGTATATTAAATACTGCCTTCCACTTTCATACCATCTTTAAGATATATATTAAAGGGGATGAGGTGTATATTAAAGGGGATAAGGTGTATATTAAAGGGGATGAGGTGAACCTATAAATTTGGTTACAAAGGAAGGAAAGGACTGTGTTGCACCATACCATAAACCGAAAGGTGTGGCCATACCTCAGCTAAACCAAATTAAAAATAATATATATATATATATATATATATATATATATATATATATATGGGTCTACCTGAAAACGCCGGAAGTCCACAATGCCAACAACGAGAACACTGACACCGGAAGATCGACAACAGAGATGATCGAAAGCTGAGAATCCCGACACTGTGAACACCGATATGTTAAGGTAAGTGTGCGATAGGGACGGACATTAGGGTCAGGGTGTGGGTAAGGTAAGTATGTGATAGTGACCGACATTAGGGTAGGGTGTGGTTCAGGTAAGTGTGCGATAGTGACGGACTTGAGGGTTAGGAGCGGATTAAGTGAGTTAGGGTTAGGGTGCAGGTACGGTAAGTGTGCGATAGTGACTGACCTTAGTGTTAGGGTTTGGGTTAAGGTTAGTGCATAGATAGTTGTGTATGTAAGGTTTAGTGTAGGTCTGTAAGGTTTTTGGTGTGCTTGTGTTGTGTGTGTTTTTCAGGAAAGGTTTTCGTTTTGTTGATTGCCAGGATTGTGGTTTGTTGGGCATGTGAAGTTTCGTATTTTTGAACTTTCGGATTCTTTCAGTTTTGTCGTGTCGGTTATTTCATTGTCAGTGTTTTGTTTGGTGCATCGGTGTTATCAGGTAGACCCATATATAGATATATATATATATATATATATATATATATATATATATATATATATATATATATATATATATATATATATATATATATATATATATATATGGGTCTAGGACACATGCTCGACTAGCATATGTCCAAATCACAAAACATCAAACACATATACACAAAAGCGCATAACATCGAAAAGTGCTTCCGTGTATGTGCAGTTCAAAAAAAAAATCTATGTTTCTGCAGGAAGGCTTTGCCCCCCTGCACCCCCCCCACCTCCCTACTTTATTATTCTCACTCTGAAATTGCACTACAGTGGGGAAAAGTGAATTTTCCCTTACCCTCACTGTAGTCTGATCTACGAAACAGGAACACATACTCAGAAGTGCTTGTCGATGTTAAATGCTTTCCTGTATGTGTGTTCGATGTTTTGTCATTCGGAGATATGCTAGTTGAGCATGTGTCCGGATCCCATATATATATATATATATATATATATATATATATATATATTACATATCTTCTCTAGTTCTATGCTGCTGAAACCGTCAGAAATAAAGCCATAATAGAACCAGCATGAATACACTTTAACAAATTAAAAAAGAGGTATTCACTGCATAAAAGCAGGGAAAGGGCTGCATAACCTTCAATGTATAACTTTTGGTCAAACTAATACACCAAAAATTTGTCTGAACTGCATTTATTTTTGTTTTTATCTATTACAGAGGTTTGCACATATTACTGTGCAGATAATTCTATGTTTTGCCCAGACCTTTACAGTTGTAATGATGTACATCTAATGCAGGATTTAACTTTGTTTATACAGTGAAATATAGGATATAATTGAATAATTCATTTATTGTGTGTTTCTTTTGGCTTTGCACAAGTTGTCCATTTTCTAAGCATAAGGACAAATGACAAAACACAGCAGTTATATTTTGAAATGGGATGCAAAATGACAATATAGTACATGACATTATAAGAAAAATGATCATGTATTAGGTAGACTGGAAATATTTGACCGATCTAAGGAATAATGGATTTTGTAGTGCAGAGGAAGGTGGTAGCAAAATTATATGTTTTATGTCCATAAAAAGAAAAAAACAGAGATGTGAAAGCCTGTATATATACTAGTAAATGTTATGCCTTGTTTTAATTATGAGATAGCAAACTAGCAACAAGAAATGGAAAAGTAAATGTCAATAAAACATCTGAAAATGTTCACGATAGGTTCATAGATTAGTTCTAAGCTAACTACTCTTAAGAGCCATTTTAAGTCTAGCCAATTATCCCTTGTGAGACTCAAACTCTGCAGCTTGTGTTTGTAAGGCAAGCACCTTAACCATTAGGCCACCCTCCCAAGATATGCCATCTTGTGTCAGTTTTAATGAAAGGCTTAGTTATTTAACTGAAAAAGATATCCGAAAAAGTAGCCAAGTTCATTGTCACTTGTCATCAATGGAGGCTGATGAAGAGATTGGTGACTGATGAAAGCCATGCAACAGGGTGGTATTAGGACATTAAATCTGTAAAGAATGGAGAAAGAAACAATAAACTATGATACGATATTGTTAGAGGCTAAACTATTACAACAAATATTGAAATGTGTAAGAAATGTTGATCAATGGAAATTATCTGAATAAATGCATTTCTGGAGATATTATTCAGAGGCGATCCCTGATGTTTTCTCATTCGATTTCCCAGTATTACAATTGGAAGTAGTACTGTATGCAGAATGTTGTAAACAGTGACTTGAGATTATATGAAGGAAAGAATATGAATGATTAAAGGAATAAAATTGGGGCAGTTAGGAAAATAATTATTAAAATAAATATTAAAGGACAAAATGGGGAAATGGTATTATTTTTAGGAAAGTGTGATTAATGAAATATTGTAAAAAAATGGTTGTAGACATTGTCATCAAAGTGACTGGCGTTGTTTCCAAGCATTTATAAATGAGGATTTTTAGTGCGAGTAATAAAAGAGCATGGTTAGAAAATGCAAGAATATCTCAAACACATTAAACAAATAGCCATGTTTATTGAAGAAGTTGGAAAGAGAAGACTTTAAGTACAGGTGGTTTGTTATATAACTTTTAAGAAATTGTGAGGCTGATGAAAAAGGAGAAGGGTAGGACTTTAGGGCTATTAGTACAACAGTTAGGAAGAAAAAACTAAAAATGGAGTTTGTTATAAATCATAAAAAGGAGTGACCTGGTGCTAAATACTACCAGAGACATATATTTAATCTGACCGCGGATCTAAAAACTATGAAAATAGTTAGAAACCATTTTACATCTGAAGCGTCTACAGATTACTGATGAAAAATACTCATAATTTAGTACGAGGAAAAACTATTTACTCACTAGTGGTTCTGAGGAATTTCTTTGCAAAGGATTAGAAAGTTAGGTTGAAGACTTTTATTTGTCCCAAAATCTACAAAAATAAATTAAATAGAAAATTGACAAGGTCATGCATATTAACAGGTCTACTTTAAAATACTGAAATGCCATAATGTCGACTTGCAGAACATCTAGATAAAAACCATGAAACTTTATATTACCAAACTTTCACATCACAGTAAAGGAGGCGGTTGGCCAACACAGTGAACTTTGCCCTTTTCTTCACTGTAGTGTGAACTCGAATTTGGTATATTTAGTTGGGGAAGGTGTGGAGGTTTTATTTGCTTTGGTTTATTTTTTATTTACTATTAGCCCAGTGTTTACTTATGTGATGAAAAATTACAGTGATGTGAATCCTCAGTAATGTAAAGTACTGTGCGTTTCATCTCGATGTTCTGCAAGTCAACGTTATGCCGTTTTGATATTATAAAGAAGATCCATACTAACATATGATAAAAACTGAAAAAGCCAAGGAATCAAGAAAATTAAAGAGTCATATAAACTATATATAGGGAAACCCTGGTTATGACATTAGTGAATAGGTATGTGAGGATTTGCCTTTCATTTGCATAAGGGTATGAGGTAAGGCTTTCCCTTAAAATATTGTTATGCCTGTTATTGTTATTATTAGAAAACTGACAGTGCGTGATTAGAGAAACTGAGGAAATTAACTTGTATTTGTGTACTTAGATGGTATCTGCATAACAATAAAGGACACTGAGGATCTGTAAGATATTTTGTGAGTGAATAAGAGGTATTTATAAGGAAAGGGAAAATATGGATAATTAAAAGACAGATTGTTGCTAATTTTGGTAAGAAAAAATAAAGCTAGTGTAAGACGGTTGAAGTTTAGTTTGCAAAATATTCTATATATACTTTTGTGAACTATTTCACAGTACTGTAAATGTTAGTAGCTAATGATCACATATTATAAGTCATTTGCAGAGGAAGGTTTAGGAACAATAAACGTGGTGACTTTTTTGTACCTTATTTACTAAAAAAATAGTAAAGGATAAAAATCGAAAAGATAAAATCTCACTGATTTTATAGTAGGAAAAAGGAAAGAAGCTTGCAACAATTTCAAAATAAAATTAAAATTCATAAGCATCAATATGTGGGAAAAAGAGCAAACTAAATTATGCAAGAAAGTATGGGTGGAAAATATAACTTTATAGCAGGCTATTGGATGAGTTTTGCTATCTAGATCCATGGATGAAATGGAGTAAAAAACATCAAAAGGTTGCATCTGACAAAAATAATTCCTCATTATGTCTAGCATGTGTTATGGATGTTTGAAATGAGAAGATATGTGAAATGCTAAAATGCCAGAATGAGAGAATATATGTTTGATAATATTAAATGGGAAAGATGAAATTGCTGATCATTTACTTTACAAATGTTCCATGATATGGTACATTTGGCAATATTTTTGAAGAGACAGTGGCATTTAAGTAAATATATTTTTTTTCTAGTTGGAGGAAAAGATAGGGGGACTAATGAAAGCCCCTGGAGAGTGCTGATGTAGCTTCATAAATGGTATATTTGGAGTAAGAGCCATGTGCCCCACAATAAAAAATGCAAGTACCAAAAAATTACAGTCCCAAATTAACAAATGTATGACACTGTATAAAGCCCTTTGATTGTCACTTTTGAGAAATATGAACTGTTCATTTTTTTATTAGTATATATTCTCTTTTTTTAACATAACCTTGTTTCTTAACTTTCTGTATTACGTTACTTTAAAAAAAAGTGTATTTGCTATTATTGAATAAAACAATAAGATCTTCACCATCCACTTGAATGTTTGCCTCCTCAGGTAGTGAGATTGTAATTTAGCAACCCATCCAAATGATAATTCCTCTGGATTGTGCCACCCCTTGCTACCACACATAATGACTGTCAGTGATAAACTATGAATCCAAACAACTTGCATAGGAATAGAACCTAATTTATACTTTTCTAATTTTCTAATCAAAGGCGTGTGCTATCTACTTAGCAGCTGACACTGGCAGAATCTATAGTATCAGTATATAGTAGACACCAGGAGCTACTCTGAAAGTGCCATTCTGACACCAGCAGTAGTACTTGGATTGGGAAGAGGGTGGGGTATGCATAAGGCCCCAGGGATTACTCGTAAAGTGCCATATTGGCACCAACAGTAGTATGGTGATTAAGGGGTGGTGGAATGCCCTAGACACCAAGGATTCTGCTTATTATCCCATTATGGCACCACCTGCAGTATGGGGATCTGGGGTAGGCAGACGAATTAGGCAGCAGGGACTACTTATAAAGTGCTATAATAGCAGTAACATCATAATGTGAATCCGTGGGTGAGATAATGGCTCTGAATACTGAAAATATTAAAGGGATGGAAGGAACTGCAGGATGGCAGATAGGCTTGTGAAGATTATAGGTACTATAGTCTGTGTGTGTGTGTGTGTGTGTGTGTGTGTGTGTGTGTGTGTGTGTGTGTGTGTGTGTGTGTGAGTGTGTGTGTGTGTGTGTGTGTGTGTGTGTGTGTCTGTGTATACTAGTGTCTGCTAGAAAATGACTGGGGGAATGCAGCAACCCTTCTGAGGAGCAGGTTACTGCTGCAACGTGCAGATCAGCAACAATCTGCACATCACACTAACAAATGTGATTCAAGAAACATGCAAATTAGCTGATAATAAAGACATACCTCACATGTTTCTGAATTGTAAATAGGAAGATGATGGTAGAAGGGTTTTTCTAGAGTGTTTATATCATGTTATCGAAAGATGAATATAGTGAACGCTATGTCATCGGCCCCAAAACATCTAAACATGAAAATATCGAACATTCAGAACAGTCAATTTTTTCCCATTGAAAAAATTTGCTGCTCCGAAACACATACACACAACACAAGCACATTAAACAACAACAACCACACACATACACTTAAATTCCTACATCTAACGCTGCACTTAACTAAACATACACTACTATCTACCCACTTACCTTAACCCAAACCCTAACCCTAAGGTCCATCACTATCGCACACTCACCTAACCTGCGCCCTAACCCTAACTCACTTAAACCGCCCCAACTCTAAAGTCTGTCACTATCACACACACGCCTAACCCGCGCCCTAACCCTAACTCACTTAATCCGCCCCTAACCCTAACATACAAGCAATCGCACAGTTATCTGAACCCAACCCGTAACTTTCCACCACACCACTAAGAATAGTGAAACCACAGAAATGGCTAACCGAATTCTTTCCCGAGGAAATAATTCACTGTTCTGCAGCTTCACTATTCTTAGCATTCGCTGAATAGTGTTCAATATCAGAACATTCGAAGTTTTAATACTTCGATGTTCTGATATAGGCCCTTTCTAGAACAAGCCATGCATCTCATACTATGTACTTTTTTAATTCTTGTGTGTGTGTTTACTAAGCAAAATATGCTGCTGTGTTACCAGTCTAGCAGTGGCTTATATGTGTACATATAATGGTAATGCATGACATTGACAATTGTTATGACAGTGATAGTGCCAGTAATAAAGGTAATAAGTAGGGCATAAGAGAGGTTATTCCTGCTCCAGTTCTGTTAAGTGAAATTCTTTCCTGCATATCTCAATAAACAATGAGCAAGATCACCCTCATTACTAATGATACAAAGTTACTTGCGTGAGGGAGGAAGGGGACAGAGTGTCTTTACTAATGATATGAAGTTACTTGCAGTGGGGGAGGAAGGGGACAGAGTGTCTTTACTAATGATATGAAGTTACTTGCAGTGGGGGAGGATGGGGACAGTGTCTTTACTAATGATATGAAGTTACTTGCAGTGGGGGAGGAAGGGGACAGAGTGTCTTTACTAATGATATGAAGTTACTTGCAGTGGGGGAGGATGGGGACAGAGTGTCTTTACTAATGATATGAAGTTACTTGCAGTGGGGGAGGATGGGGACAGAGTCTCTTTTTACTAGTTGTTGCTTTCATGTTACGACACAAATAAACAAGTCTTCATTGGTTCTGTTCAAGCAGCTTTACTTCATACAAACACATTACTACGGTTGACTATTGACTCTAACTTTAATAACTTATATACAACTATTGACTAAGATCTTGCATGCTCACTCCCTAGCTGTTCCTTCAAAATGGCACTAGGTGTTTGCACGTTGAAATAGATCTACGTACGTAGTGCAGTTCATGGTAGAACTGAGAAATGAAGTTTCAACGTGGTAATAACAGCAGCTGAGGTTAAGTTAGGTAGTAGATCAATCTCAAACTAGTTTGAATAAGAGTCTACCAAAACTAAGTAATCATTCCACTCAAAGATATCAGTTGCTACAGTAGACCAAGGGAGTTCAGGAATTGGACTTAATTGAAATGGACCTGGTACTATTGCATACTGAACAAGCAGAAAAAACTTTATCAATGTCTACAAATAATGCAGGCCAAAATACTAATTATCGTGCTGTTCTCTTAGTGGATGTGTTCTTTGGGTTACCACGATGCAAAATCTGGATGTATTCTTGTTGTAAGAAAGCAGGAACCATAATTTTAGGACCTTTGAAAATAATGCCATCTTCCATCAACAATTCATCTCTGTAAGGAAAATACATTTGCACTTCAGGTGATACACTAAACACACTAGATACGTAACTTCTGGAAGTCTGAATTTGTACTTCAGAGGATTGAGCTTCAAGTTTACTTCACGTGCTCTGTCTAGAACTTTCTTTAGGTTTCTCTCATGCTCTGCTTTGCCATTGCCTACAACCAATAGATCATCTACTATCATGGCACATGGATAACCTGAAAAAATTTGCTCCATTGCACACTGGAAGACTTCACTTGGAGAATTTATTCCAAATGGTATCCTTAGGAATCTCTATCTGCCAGAGTACCAAAAGTAGTTAAAAATGAGGATTTGTATTCTAGCATCTGTTGACAAAATGAACTCTTTGCATCCAAAACAGAAAATGCAGTGGCATTCGGTATTAGAGCTGCAGCCTCTTCATCTATGAGCATTGGATGATACAGTCTTTTTAATGCTTTGTTCAGATCTCTTGGGTCAATGCATATTCTGATTTTGCCTGAGCCTTTTTTGTGAGCAGCTACCATGGACATCATCCATTCCATTGGTTCCTGACTGGACAACTCACACCATTTTATCCAACTGAGCCTTAACTTTATCTTGCATTGCTATTTGAACTCATCTTGCTGGTCTGACTACTGGAGTGACCTCTGGGTCTAACTTCATGGAATACACAACTGGAAGTTCACCTAACTTGTCACTGAAAACATCACCAAACACTGAGAAAATAGCTTCTGGAAAATTAGAACTCGGAAATGCACTTATGTGATGGACTTGTCTGGCAAAAGAAAGCAGATTCATTCTTAAACTATCTTTGAGACCCAATAAAGATTGCACTGGTCTTTGGACTGCATAGAATAATAAGTTGTAATAGTTCAGTTTGAATTTCTTCACCTCCATAAGCAACAAGTCTCACACTACTGGTAACATTGAGTTGTTTGTTAGTTCTCACTCTAGCAAACTTGTTTGCTGATATAACATTATGTTTTGAACCAGTGTCTAATTTGAGGTCTGAGGATTTTCCATTAATCTGGACAGCACAAAATACTTCACTTCTTGTTAATAAATTCACTGCATCAGCTCTTTCACCAAGTACTGATACACCATCTGCATAGAAAGCTCACTGCTTCAGCTTTACTTGATCAACTTGCTTTTTTGTGCGACCTTTCTTTACAATTGTTTGAGGCTTACTTGATTTGCAAAACGTATGGAAATTATTCCATTTTTTACACTTGTGACATTGCTGACCATATGCTAAGCACTTATCTCTTTTTGACACATGATTCACACCACAATTGCAACACTTAACAATAAAGCTAGAGTTGGGTTTTGCTGATTCATGGTTATACTGCACTGAACTGGTCTAAGCTCCTTTCTTAGAACTTTCTGGAAAGCTGTGTGCCTTCTTTGGAAACCCTGTAGCTGCCATGTTCCTAGGCTTAATCTTGTTTGTCACATGTTGCTCACTATGTACATATGCTCTTGTCACTCACAAGCATACTTGTGTGTTTTTCTGTCACCTCATGGGTTTGACATATCTCTATGGCCTTGCTCAATGGTAAATCACTGTCATGAAGTAAAATCTTTCTCGCATCAGCACTGTTAGCACCACATACAAGCCTGTCCTTTATCAGCTCATCTTTTAAATCACAAACCTGACACATTTTAGCTCTGTTTCTTGTATCAGTTATATAAGCTGCAAATGTTTCCCCTGGTTTCTGATCTCTTGTGTAAAACAAATGCCTCTGTAATGTAATATTCATCTGGGGGTTACACATTTCTCTGAACTTGTGCTTCAAACACTCGGTGTCTTCCCTTGATTCAACTTGTGCAACAATATGGTGGTCTGCACCTTCTCCTTCATACACTGGTGGTGCATACACAAATAAATACTCTCTTTTTATGGCCTCTGACCCAGCTAGGTTTAGCGAAATGAATGCTTTTGTGTGTGCATCTCTATCTGCATACACTGCTTGTATAAAATATACTCTTGCTCAAATATTCTCCAGTTCTCCACAATATTCTGATCAAATACAAGTGGTAGGGGTTTTTGAAATCCGTTTGCCATATTAACACATACCAGCAAAGGGTTGTGCAAAAAGGCATAAATATACATGCATGCACATATGCCAGAAATAATGCTAATAATTGTCCAATGCCTTTGTACTCTGAACTTATACCTTTGTGGGGTTTTTTTCAGAATTATGTGGATAAACAAACACGTGGTACTTTCGAATAACTGGACTTTGAAAAATAGACTTCTCTGGCATTTTGGTACTTTTGGAATATTATTGGTAAACGCAGAAATGTTACAATAATTTACCATCATTTGCTAAAAAATGTATTATCATTTTAAGAAACATTTGAGAAATGTACGGTGTGACTGAAAAACTCTCGAGCACTGTAATACTCTTGTAATGTCCTCTTTTGCAAGAAAACACCTCTTATCAGTGTAAGAAACATGCCAAGTAACTGCACAATGCAAATAAATCGAACATCTGTTGCCTTAAACTCAATAACTTTTTGAAGTAATTGTACTTTGTGAAGAACTGCATACAGCACACTTACAGTACAAGAAGCACTCTGTAATGGTGGCACTTTGCGAATAAACACACCAAGCACAAGCAACTTTACGAAATGGCTATGCTTTGACTGTATTACATGAAATAGTTGCACTTTGCACACAATAAACTCTTTTAAATATATATATATTGTGGACGACCTTTTTATTTTATGGAATGGAACCAAGCAACAGTTATCTGAATTTGTGTGTTATGTTAATAGTAGTACCCCGTGGTGCTGCGTTAGCATTGTCGCCTCACAGTAAGATGCTGTCCTGTTCAATTCTCAGCTAGAGCGTCTTCTGTGTGGAGACATGCGTGAATGGGTGTACCTTCATTGAAGGTTGTGTGTCAGGGCTGGCAACTCAGCACGTAAAAAGTTACTGCCAATCATTAGCGGATCGGAGTTCCACTGTGGCGACCCCTAACCAGGAAAATCCGAAAGACACAACTTCCATAAATTCTGTAGATGAAATCAACTTCCTTGAAGTAGCAATATTGAGGGATGACACCAACAGGCTGTACACAAAACAATACAAGAAACCATGCCATGTGAATACTTTGTTGTCACATGACAGCATGCACCTTCAGCACATTTTTAAAAATGTTGTAAGAAATCAAGCTTTTAGAGTTTCTAGGCTCAATGGAAGGGAAGCAGATTTTATAGATTGCACTGACAATGTTATTAAAATTTAATAGAGAGAGGTTATGATGAGAAGATGGTAAAGAATAATGTACAGGAAGTGGCCAAACTTAAGAGATTCAGCAGCAAAACTTTATTTCTCAGACAGAAGTGCTTCTAGTAACATTAAAAATACTAATGCTATAAGGAAACTTAAGATGCCCCTATACTACTCATCTTATGTATATAAATATTTGTGCATAGTAAAGAAAAATTGGGGTATTTTAACCTCAGACAAAGACATTAGCAATGTTATTGACCATGAACCTAGGTTTCTGTTTAAAAATGAGCTGTCCCTTAAAAGGAAGCTATGTTTTCCAAGGAATGAATTTAAAGCTTTAGAGTATGAAGGTTTAACTATGTGGACGGTGTAATTATTGTAGTTACCTGTACACTAGTACCAAATGTCTGCACCCAGATGAAAAAAGGGTATACATTTTTAAAATTTCTGCTACATGTTATACTAAACATGTGGTATATCTTCCACATTGCTTGAAATGTTTTAAATTATATGTTGGGAAAACTGATAGGGCACTTAAAGATCGAATCAGAGAGCATTTATATCATATTAACAGAAGGGATAAAATTAGTGCAATTTCTAAGTATGTCAGTGACAATGATTATGGGCATATTTTTAGGTTTATTGTGATAGGAAGGGTTAATGAGAATATCAGAGGTGGTGATGTCCGCAATAAAACTGAGTCCTTAGAAGCCAAATGGATTGTTAAAAGCTGAGCGTGGTTTAAATGACCATATACCTCTGAAGCCTATTTTAAAGAAGAGACCACTTTTTCGATGAAAATGTTTTTCATATGTGTTTACACTTTAAGTATTAGTTTTTAATATATGCATTTTTTAATATATATAATTTTTAATACTTTTAATAAAGTCTTGTGCATTTTCAATACATTATTATGCATGCTTTTATATTTGTACCACTTTTTTAAGGAAATGTGTTTATGTGGCTTTAAGTAAAAATATCATGTGATCAGTCACTGGCTGTTTTGCAGCACTTCTAGAGTATAAAATGATGCTTAAATGAAACATTGTTACACCTGACGAAGTGGGGTACACACCTATGAAAGCGCTAGTGTTGTTTTGTGTTTGGATGTCGTCTGTTCTGGAATAAACTACTTTGAAACTGGAATCTGCAGCCTGTTCCTGGTCCTTCTTTGGTTTCTTTTAAATATATGCACAGTAATAAGCACACACTGTAAGCACTTTTACACACTTTGAGATACTTTGAATAGCTCTAGTTATGCCCTTGATACAACACGAAGTTGTAGTTATGCCCACATGCAGTCGCCTTGCTTTATTTTGCTCAATGTAACCTTTTTCATATTCATTTTGCTCATTTAAGCCCCCTTCATACCCATTATACTTTTCCTGTGCTCGTTTTACTCTAAACATGCCCAACTTTGCCTTGAACACACTCCTTCTGCTTTAAACATATCCGTTTTGCTTTACAGTTAACTGTTTGACTGAATACTTTTATCTTAAACATTTCTATTAGTTAACAAACTTTTTGCACTTTTTACTTTCCTGATAAGGCGGTTTGTGTCCTTGTAATGCCCCTTGTAAAGCCCCTTTATTGTCTTTCATATTGAGTAAATAGTTCACATTATTTCTCATTATACCATGACCCCCAATTAATATTCCAAAACGTGCACGCTGATTGGCCAGCGTGCACGTTGTAAATCGACTTATACTAATGGAAAAAGGTCTGGTCGCCCGTTTAACATAGCGACACAGGTTTAAAAAAAGCAACGGAGATCTCCGTTACATTTTTTAAAGCTGTCTCGCTATGTTAAACTCCTTTAACATAGCGACACAGTGTGTAAAAAGCAACGGAGATCTTGCTTTCTCCGTTGCTTTTTTTTAAACCTGTCTCGCTATGTTAAATGGGTTTAACATAGCGAGACAGCTTTAAAATAAGCAACAGAGATCTCCGTTGCTTATTTTAAAGCTGTCTCGCTATGTTAAACCCATTTAACATAGCGAAACAGTAAAAAGCAATGGAGATCTTGCTTTCTCCATTGCTTTTGGCCACAGCTCTGATGTACTGCGTAGGCATGCACAGTACATCAGAACTGCCACGGATACCAGACAGCTGCGGAAGGGCAGCAAAGAGGCATTATACAATGCCATTATTTAAGAAAAGTAATTGTTTCTTTTCTTAAATAATGTCATAGTATAATAGCAATAACCCATTTCTGGGTGTGGGTAATGCGGGATTTACCCACGGTTGTCTTTGTTTGTAAATCCCACATTACCCACACCCAGGCGTGGGTTATTGCTATATTACCTTTGATTCTCTCTAGCTATGTCTGTGCACCTTTCTCTCGGTTTTATCTTCACTGTTGTCTTTGCATGCCATGGCTCCAAATATTCTTCTTTTTTCCATCCCTGTTTTGACACCATGTTGTTTTTCTGTTAGGACACGAATAAATGAGTCTTTGTGGGTTCTGTTCAGGCAGCTTTATTTCATACAAACACATTACTACTGTTGACTATTGGGTCTAACTTAAATAACTTTTATACAACTAATGACTAAGATCTTGCATGCTCACTCCCTAGCTGCTGCTTCAAAATGGCACTAGGTGTTTTCACGTGCAAAATATATGGCAGCTCTTCTAAACCTACCACCCTAGAACACCAAAAAGGAAAAAACTAAGGGTAATGCTGCTCAATGCCAGAAGTCTCAATCTCAAGATGCACGCACTCGAGGCCCTTCTCAATATGGAGAACATCGATGTCTGTGCTGTGACAGAAACCTGGTTCAAGGCTCCTGAGAGCACCCCAGCACTAACAGGTTTCACCTCATATCATGCGTTCGGCCCCAAAATCCGGACAACACCAAGAAAGGAGGGTGTCCATATTCATAAAGGACACCCACACCTCAAGGTTGGTGGCAACGCATGATGCATCGGAGAACCATCCAGGTGCAATTAACCATAGGCAAGACTGCTCTGCAATTTGTAGCATGTTACAGGCCACCCTCTCAAACTCAGGAACCTCACATGGCCTTCCTGAAAACATTGGAGGATAAATGTATCTCCAAACACCATCATACTAGGTGACTTTAACTACCCTAATATAGACTGGGAACACTACTCAAGCCCGAACACTCTAACCCAAAGATTCCTGGAGTTCATAAACTCAAATGCCATGGAACAACTAGTCACCATCCCCACAAGAGGAGAAAACATACTTGATCTCATCATCACGAACATGGGATCAAAATGTTCAGCACCGAAGTATACCCCTCACTGGTGAGATCAGATCATAAACTAATCTCGCTGGAGGTCCTCATCCCGCCCACCTGAAACAAAAAGACCACAGTGAAAAACTTCTCAAAAGCCGATTTCACACTTCTAAAAACTAGTGTGGTCTCCTTTAAGGCCCCTGAGCCAGTGGTAAACATTACTCAAACCGCTGAATCACTTACAAATGCCTTCTACCAGCACCTACAGGACTGCATGGATCAGGCAATCCCAAACAAAACTAAGACTCTCTGTACCAAAGGCAAGCGTCCAGTCTGGTGGACCCCAGCCATAAACAAGCTCTACAACAAAAGGAGGAAGCTACTACAAGATAGAGCAAAATCCTTGAAAGGTAAGACACCTCTGATCATTATAAGTAAAAAACTAAGAGCTCTCATAAAATCATCCAAGGCAAATTTTGAGAGAAAAATCGCCAAGGACTCTAAAGAGAATCATAAGGCCTTCTTTAGCTATGTTAGAAACCTAGGAGGAAACTCCCAGATATGCTCAGAATTAGTTCAAAATGATGTGAAAATTACTGAACCTACACACATTGCCAACATACTGGCTGACAGGTTCAGTGCAAACTCCCCCCCCCTCCCCCCCAAAAGGAGAGATATCTATTCCAGAGGATTGTAGCCCCCCAAACATCTCCAACGCCCAGGTGAGAACTGCCCTCACTAAGGCAAAACACAGCATCCATGGGACCGGATGGTGTCCCGGCTGTGTGCTTCATGAACTCAATGAGGAATTAAACCCACAGTTAGGACAGCTGTTTAATCTTAGCCTCACCTCAGGATACGTACCCAAGGAGTGGCGACGCGACTGTGGTCCCACTTCATAAGGGCGGTGCCTCCACAGACCCTGGAAATTACCGCCCCATTAGCTTGACAAGCCTTATCTGCAAAGCCATGGAGAGGATCATAATGGAACTCATAAATAAAGACATAGGGAACTTGCAGACTTTGGATCCAACTCAGTTTGGCTTTGTCAAAGGCAGATCCTGCCTCTTAAACTTGGTTGACTTTTTCGAGACAGTCACCAAGGCCATTGATGAGGAAAGGCAGTCCATACAGCCTACCTCGACCTGGCAAAGGCCTTCGACACAATACCCCACTCAGGTATCATCGAAAAACTCATCAGCTTGAATGTAAACCCATACATCACAAGATGGGTTGCAAACTGGCTAAGTGACAGAACCCACAGGGTCAGAGTTGCTGGAGCCATGTCAGACTCAAAGCCTGTCACAAGTGGTGTCCCACAGGGCTCAGTCCTGGGTCCACTCTTGTTCGGCATCTACTTTTCTGAAGTACAAGCAAACACAGGAGGGTTATGGCTGACAAAGTTTGCAGATGACTGCAAACTGGGCGCCATAGTCGAAAACACATCTGACACAGATATCCTCCAGAAGGGCCTCACAGAAATGGATAACTGGTGCCAGAGCCATGGCCTGAAGTTAAACGCCAAAAATGCATAGTCATACCCTTTGGGAAAAACAAGGCTACCTAGCTACCATATAGGTGGCAATCCACTGAGCACAGAAAAGTCATCAGAGATCTGGGGACCCAGGTTGACAGTAGCCTTTCGTTTGACACTCATGTTGCTAAAGTAGTTAGGAAAACCTTCTATATCACCCACCTGATCATGAAGGGATTCACATCTAGATCAAGGGAGGTCATCGTCCCCTGTACTCATCACTTATTAGACCTATGATTGAGTACAATGCCCGTTCGAATGTATCTGACCAGACACCTGCTGCAGCTTGAAAGGCCCCAAAAGTTCCTCACCAAAAGGATAAAGGGTCTCAAAAATATGTCTTATGCTGCCCGACTGAAAGAACTCCAGCTCTATTCAGTCTCATACCGCTTGCTCAGAGGTGACCTGTGCCTGACATATAAGGCCATGTCAAACCCAGATTTGATGAATATGCTTCACCTCAAAAATCTAGATCCCTCAGAACCACAAGGGCGGGAGACTTAAACCTTGACACGGTTATAAATAGAACGTGCTGGAGGGACAGATTCATCACCCAGAGACTCCCTATGCTGTGGAACAAAATCCCGGTACATGTGAGGCAGAGCACCTCTCTGGTCTTGTTCAAGAGGAATCTTGACCAATGGATGGGAGATTGCAGATATACCCCAGGGATTACTTCAGCGTCACTGCTTGACAGAGGCACAGCAAAATGATAGGCATAGTTTTTATTCAAACTAAAGGGGTGGCGAAAGCCACATAACTATGGGCTAGGCTTATAAATGCCCTTGGGCAGATAGCCTAGTATGAACCTATGAACCTATGAACCTATAAAGCTGTCTCGCTATGTTAAACTCCTTTAACATAGCGACACAGTGTGTAAAAAGCAAAGGAGATCTTGCTTTCTCCGTTGCTTTTTTTTTAAACCTGTCTCGCTATGTTAAATGGGTTTAACATAGCGAGACAGCTTTAAAATAAGCAACGGAGATCTCCGTTGCTTATTTTAAAGTCTCGCTATGTTAAACTCATTTAACATAGCAAAATAGTAAAAAAGCAACGGAGATCTTGCTTTCTCCATTGCTTTTGGCCACAGCTCTGATGTACTGCGTAGGCATGCGCAGTACATCAGAACTGCCACGGATACCAGACAGCTGCGGAAGGGCAGCAAAGAGGCATTATACAATGCCATTATTTAAGAAAGGTAATTGTTTCTTTTCTTAAATAATGTCATAGTATAATAGCAATAACTCACTTCTGGGTGTGGGTAATGCGGGATTTACCCACGGTTGTCTTTGTTTGGTCCGACAACCGTGGGTAAATCCCTCATTACCCACACCCAGGCGTGGGTTATTGCTATATTACCTTTGATTCTCTCTAGCTATGGTTGTGCACCTTTCTTTCGGTTTTATCTTCACTGTCGTCTTTGCATGCCATGGCTCCAAATATTCTTCTTTTTTCCATCCCTGTTTTGACACCGTGTTGTTTTTATGTTAGGACACGAATAAATGAGTCTTTGTGGGTTCTGTTCAGGCAGCTTTATTTCATACAAACACATTACTACTGTTGACTATTGAGTCTAACTTAAATAACTTATATACAACTAATGACTAAGATCTTGCATGCTCACTCCCTAGCTGCTGCTTCAAAATGGCACTAGGTGTTTTCACGTGCAAAATATATCAATATTAAAGATATAGCACACATTTTACACTATGATCTACACTAGTGATTTAAATATACTTGCAGTGGTGGAGGATGAGGACACAGTCTTTTTGCTATTGATGTAAAGTTAGTTGCAGTGGGGGATGATGGGGTCAGGGCCTCTTTACTAGTGATACAAAGTGAATTACAGTGGGGGAGGATGGAGACAAAAGTCTAAGCAAGGATTTGGAAAGTCTGACAAAATGGGCAGAGTGTTGCTTTTTAAAGTTCATTGTGAGGAAACACAAAGAATTTCACCTGCAATACTGCAATGGTGGTATAAAATGTCAGTTTTGGGGAAGAGGTTTAGCTCTCAGAAGACTAAGAAAGGGACTGGGGTGATCTTGGCAACCACTGAAATGGACAACTAGAAGATGCTTGACTATTCAAAGCCAACAGTCAACTTAATATATAGGATATATCCCCAGAAGAGAAAATACAAATGAGATGACACAAGGCTTCTATTCTACATGGCATGGCCCTGGTCAAGCCACAGCACTGTGTGAAATGTTAGAAGTCATACAGGGTGAGAACATTACATTTCTGGAAGGAATTTATTTTATTTATTTTATTTTACATTTGTTGACCGGGCTAGACTAGCTGAATATATGTCCATTTTCAGTAGAGGCCCGGGGAGAAAAGCTCCAAGCAATGGCAGAGACAAAATACAATATATAGTAATAGTTCCAAGAAAGACAGTATATAGTTTATAATTGAGTTTCAGTTAGACTTGCACAGAGCAGTATAGTAGGATATGTTAAAAACAAATACATATAGCAAGCATTTGAGAGATAGCAATCAAGAGAAATAATTAAAAATTTATTCTTTCATTACCACAGGCACACATAGAGCAGCAGAGTAGAGGAGTATAGAGAGCGCAGGAAGGGGAAAGAGGTGTCAGTCAGGATTAGAGCAGGGACAAAGCCAGTGAGTTTTAAGGTATTCTTTGAGTAGCTTTTTGAAAAGAAGAGTGGAAGTAAGGGTGGTAAGTTCATTAGGAAGCTGGTTCCAACTTTTTCCTACTGTGTTGGAAAAAAGTGAGTCCCCTGCTTTGTTGTTGGATTTAATAGTGGAAACAAGTAGCTTATTAGCTGAGCATAGTAAGATTTTTGTAGGGGGTAATCAGATTAGTGAGGATTGGGGTATTATTAGGGTGATAAAGAATCTTATGGGAGATGACAAGTTGTTGGCAAAGTAGTTGGTTCTGCAATTATAACCTTCCCAGTTGTTTGATGTTGTGACAGTGGTGAGTTCTAAAGGAGGTGCCAGTGGCAAATCTGGCTATGTTATTGGAACATGTTGAAAGTTTGGAGAGGTTGCTTTTAGAAAGATTGGTATATATTGCAGAAGCATAGAGTAGGATAGAGATCAGATGGGTCTGGGAAATAGTTATTCTGACAGAAGGGGTTAGGAAGGGTTTGATTCTGTAAAGGGTGCCAAGTTTTTTGTTAACAGACTTTATTGTAGAGTTAATATGGTGATCATAGCTAAGGTAGTTATCAATTGTTACTCCCAGTAGATGGGTAGTAGTGTCAGGGGATATGTTAGTTCCATTGTTAGAGGTTACAGTGAAGTACAGTTGAGGTGACTTAAGAGTAGGAGCAAAGAGCAATAATTTTGTTTTTTTGGGCTTCAGTAGGAGACCATGCTGCAAGAACCAGTTTTCAGCACTGTTAAATATGGATTGGGTGAGTGACTGGAGAGAGGTTATGGACTTGGATGAACAAATTAAGGTAGAATCGTCTGCATATTGTATGCAGGTGGCTTGTGGAATTGTGGTGTTTAGATTATTAATAAACAAAAGAGAAGAGGTCCTAAAATAGAGCCTTGAGGTACTCCAATGTTCACAGGGAGGGGTGTGGAAAGATTATTATCCCAAAGTGCAGCTTGATGTCTGTTTTCCAGATAGGATTTAAACCATTGTAATGCCTGTGGATCGAGTGATTGGGCTTTTAGTATGTCAATAAGCAAGTTATGATTCACCATATCGAAGGCTTTTGAAAGGTCAATAAAAAGTGTAGATGAAAAAGTATTATTGTTACGATTTTTGTTTATGGAGTCAGAAAAGGATAGCAGGGCAGTTGTTGTGCTATGGAATGGCCTAAATCTGTGCTGGCAGTTGGCAAGTAAGTTATTCTGGAGAAGGTGGTCAAGTAGTTGTCTGTGAATGCATTTCTCCATTATTTTAGCTATTGGAGAGAGTAAGGCGATAGGGCGAAAGTTGGAAAGTTCAGTAGATGGGCCACCTTTGTGTAGAGGGATGATGTGGGATACTTTCCATATGGATGGGATTTTGCTTTCTGAGATTGTTCTGTTTATAAGTATGGAGATGGGGTAGGCAATGGCTTTAGCTGCAATTTGCAGGAATTCAGCAGGAAGACAATCAGCAGAAGTGGTGCAAGGTTTAAGTTTTTGAAGGAGGTTGCAGATGAAGGATGTAGGTACTGGTTTTATATGAAAGGTTGGAGATGGAGTGTTAGTGGTATCTAATGGGGAAGAGGTAACAGGTGGTAAAGTATTAGCAAGGGTTAGAATGGCTTTGGTAAAATAGTTATTAAAGGCATCTGGAATATGGTTTGAGTTATTATGGTTGAAACCTGAGGGGGCAGGAGTTTTAGAATGGCCTGGCTTAAGAAGTTTGTTTAAGCCTGACCAGAATTGTTATGGTTTTTTTTGGTGGGTTTGTTGGAGGTGAAGGTAATAGTCTCTTTTGTCTTGGAGAATTTTTTTTTTGGTGGCATTTCTTAATTGTTTGAAGTAGAGGTGATCTGATGGATTTTTGAGGCTCTCCATTTGGTCCGGATTTTATTTCTGAGGAGGATCTTTTGTTTAGTTAGTTTTGAGAGACAGGGGGCAATTTTGGTCCTTATTTGGGAAGAGCGATGGGGGCATGGAAATCTAGGATTTGAAGGAATCTGGTATTGAAGTAGGTCACTGCCTCATCAAGCTGAAGATGAAGCAATGGTGACCAGTCACATGCTTTTAGTTCATTTTGGAAGCTCTCTGGATTAAAGTGTTTTTTGGAACGGGAAGTTTTAAAAATATTAGTGTTAGGGCTATGAATTTTGTGTTTAATAATATAGGTTAGCATATGGTCGCTGATATCATCGGGAAGGATTCCTAGTTTATAAGTATCAAGATGGCTGTTGAGTAGGATCCTGTCGAGGGTGGATTCCTTACTGCTTGGCTTATGGATTAGAGTAGGAGTGGTTATTATTTGTGAGAAACCGTGAAGATTTATGTGATTGGTAGGATTAGGGGAATTACAGGTTGCCCAGTCTATATTAAAGTCACCTAAGACAATGGTTTCCTGAGGTAGGTGAGTAGAGAGGTGGCTAAGAATATTTTCCAGAGTGCTGATATTATTTCCAGGGGGGAGGTATGTGCAAATTATATAGATAGATTTTGAGTTGTTGATTTGGAGTTTTACAGTAAGAGTTTCAGCACTAGAATCTGAGGGTAGGGGCACATTGAAGGGTGAGACTTGGAGTTCAGATTTATATAATATGGCTACTCCTCCACCCTTTTTATTCTTGTGGTCACATCTCAGGATGTTATATCCAGGAGGGATAATCTCCTGGTCCAGAGTTGAGGGCTTCAGCCATGTCTCTGTAATACAGTGAATATCAAATGAGTGCAGTCCGAGGAGTGCATGTAGGTGGGGAATGTTATTGTTTATGCTGCGGGTGTTAAGGTAAGCTATCAAAAGGGAGTTAGCTGATCTGTTTGGGAGAATGATAGTGGGAGATGTTGGGTTGTGGTGGTTAGTAGGAATATCGCTATTGGGGCCAGGGTTTGGATGAATATCACCATCTAGTAGGGGTGTTTTTGAGGATGTTGTATGGACTTAAGGAGTTTATAGTGATTGTTTAGGGGTTTTTTGATAAGGAAGTAAGCAATATGGGTACATCTATGGTACTTTGGAAGTATATAAATAGAGGTGGAGGTTATATTACTGTGGATGAGTGAGTTTATATGGGAAATGGGTAGGGTTTGCTGGTAGGGGTGGTGTTGTTCAGGAAAAGAAACATGTTCAAAGAAGGTTAATGTATATGGTATAGTAAGACAAGCAAATATGGTATAGTAAGACAAGCAAGAGTAGTAGTTAGGAGTAGTAGGTTTGTGTATGTAGACTTGTGTGATGGGGTCAAAGTGATGTGTAGATAAGGAGTTAGGGTATGGTGAGGGGAGGAGTGAGGTAAGTAAAAAATAAGGATGGGAGAGGGAGAGGGTGCTGTATGAGGTTGAAGAGCAGATAGAAGTGACGAGAAATATAATGAAATAAAGGTGAATTGTAAGATAGGGGCTGTAAAAAGGTGAAATGTAGGAGAGAGGCTGTATAATATTAACAAAGCAGGGTGTGCTGAGGAGAGTGTACCTGATGTGGTAATTAAATTACTAAGAACTTGTAGAGGTAGGGGGGTGGGGCTGTTAAGTAGAAGAAGTAGGAGATAGGGTGATATGTAGAGGGGGTGTGGTTACAGAAGTATAAGGCTAGGACCACTGGGGGTGGGTGGGAATTGGGGGTAGGTTAGGGGAGTGGAGTGAGCCCAGAGGGCGAATGGAGTGGGTCAGAGCCGCTAAAAAAGTTTACAGAGACAATCAGAGAGGATAAGATACCTGAGGCAGAGAAATTGGTCACAGGTAAGTAGAAAGTGGTAAGGCAGTTAATAGTAGCAAAGGATGGTGGAGTGGGAGAGCTAAAAGAGTATGAAGGAGGGAGAAAAGATGAGCAGGGGAGTGAGAAGACCCAGGAAGATTAGCAACTAGGAAAAGGCATGAAAAACTGATTGGAATCTAGAAAAAGATAAATTAGAGGAAGGGTTATCAACCAAGGCTGGATTAGAGTGCTATCTAGTGGGCAGAGAGCAGAATACATGTGTCTATAACAGTGAAAGCTAGAGGTGGCTCAGTAAAAATGGAGCCGGGGGAAAGCAACATGGTGCCAGGGGGAAGACAAAAAGGTGCAGGGACAGTGAGGAGTCTGGCTGCTGGCTTTCTGACTCAGTGGCTGAGGTTCATTCTAAGCTAGTTACAGTGTAAATAGTAAAAATCAGCCTGTGACTAAATACAAAGGTATAGTAGGATTATTACAGATCAACTTAATGTTTAGGACCAGGGTGGAACATACTTCCTTGATCTTTAAACAACAGGGAAATTGACACCACAACAGCAGAAGTTGGAGACCAGTCTTTAGGATGGTTGAAGGTAGTTAGAAGGGGTCCTTAGTGACTAGGCAGGACCTTTCATGCAAGATGGGAGCTAAAGTGCTAGGAAGATTACAAAGAATAAGGTTTAGATTAGGTGAGAGGGCGTTGTAGAATGCTAGTAGTACTGTTAAGACAAGTAGAGCACAGACACAGAAACAGGGAGTATTATACAATGTGAAAGGTTGCAAAGATCACATTCCTTAAAATTGTACTTCCAGATTGCTACTAAGACATAGCCTAAGCATTCATATAAAAGAAGGCACAGTAGAAAATGGGGAGAATGCCCTTTAAAATCTCAAGCCAGACAGCAAGCAAAAGAAACATACTATGCCTATCTTTAACAGGTAGTAATATTGTATAACACAATTCAAGGTAGATATCAATCAAATAGCTTGCACATCAGAAATTGTGGAAAATGCCCTTTTCAAATATCAAGCAGAAATAGCAAGCAAAAGTACCATGCTATGCCTGTCTTTGTTAGCAAGTAGCATATATAATCATCACAACTCTAAGTAAAAAGCAATCAAATAGACACAGTACATTAATATTAAGTAATGATTTGCTTGAGGCAAGATAAGGTAAATCAAGAGTTCTGCACTAGTTCCCTAATTTATGTGTAGCTAGCGGCCACCAGGACATAACTGAGTGTGACTCCCACAAAGGTTATCAAAAAAGGAATGCTTACTTAGCGTCAATTAACATATATATCTTAAAATAATGGGAGAAAACGCCGATGGATATTCAGCACACTTTAAAACCAGGAGGCAGAAGTGGACACATTATCCAGTAATTGAAGCATTAATGGGTCGCCCTGTTGCAGCGGAAAATAAAACAGTAGGATATATAGGAAAAAACATGACCTGACATCAGAGGAACACAAATTGTTCTGACTTGAAACCAAAAGACACAGTGGAATGTCATATGATTGCAATAGGTCATGGTAGACATATATGAAATGGCCATCCTGTCGAAAGAATTATAGAGGTGAGGGTGAGAAGCACAGTCAGCAGATCCTGGGGACCTGCTACTCACTGCATCTCTGAATGTACATCTTTGTTGAGAATGTTGTAGACACATAGAAAGGAGTACTAGAGTGTGTGGTTAAAAGGGAATAAACAGACCCATTCAAGTAGTCATGGGGCAGGAAGAGAAAGCATGATGGCAACACAGGAATGAACAGCGGATTAAAAGGTAAATGCTTTTAAAGGTACTCAATAGGAAAATTACCTCAAACTAAATGACAGATAAGTAAACTTTCAAGCCCCTTTAAACCCGGATGACACTGAGGCCTACTCTGAGCTTTACACATAGCTGTATAGAGGAGGCATTACCTGCCTGAGTCAAACCTATGATTACTGGCAAAAATAAACCACAATGTTGGACCCCTAGCATAAACAGGCTATTCAACAAAAGTAAAAAATCCTCTTCAAAGCGAAGAAGGAAGAGACGAAAGAGTGCAAAAACACACACACCAGACTAAACAAGCAAATTAGAGCTATTGAAATCGGCCAAAGCAAACTATGAGGCAAAGATAGCCTCCCATGTGAAAGATAACCATAAGGCTTTTTTAATTATGTTCATAACCTCAGGGGAAATGTTCAGCAATGTGCTGACTTAATCACGAATGGCAGCACTGACACCTACCCTGAAACTATAGCAAATATGCTGGCCCACAAGTTCAGTTCAACCCCCCCCCCCCCATCACATCTTAACACACCCAAAGAAATGCCTGCAACCATCCTTCTACTGATCATTATCAAGGGACACGTCATTGCTGCGCTTGGTAAAAACACAGCCTGAGTCCTGACAACATCCAGGATGGTTCTTAAATAACTTAAAACAGAATCTATTAGGGCCACTTGAAACCCTCTTTAGCAACAGCCTGCAGATGGGCTTTATCCCAGAGGAATGGAGGACTGCAACTGTCTTCGCACTACACAAGGGTGGAGGCATCAACTGCACCAGGGATCTATATTCCCATAAGTTTGACCAGTATTATCTGTAAGGCAGTGGAGAGAATTATTACAGACCTGATCAATAACGATACAGGAACTCTCCAAAAACTGAACCAGACATAATTTGGCTTTGTCAAAGGGAGATCTTGCCTGCTCAGGCCGGTAGACTTTTTCAGGAAAGTTACCCGGGCCATGGATGAGGACAAAATGGTACACACCACTTATCTAGACCTGGCCAAAACTATCTATACAGTTTCACAATCTGGGATCATAGATAAACTTACTGAGTAAGGCATAAATTCATGCATCATCAGATGGATAGCCAACTGTCAAATAAATATAAATATAACATAATGAGTAGTAAACATGTTATTATAGGCAAGATAGTGTTCTGTTGGGACCTTTCACCTCAAAAATGTAAAAGAGATCTGATACCTTTTACAGGAAAAGTAGATAAAGCCCAATGCATAAATTCTTACCTCTGACATCAGAAAAATGCCTTATCCTAATATTACACATTCATATAAATCTTGGCTTCAACTTAAAGATTTGCTTGAAAAATATTAATTGTTGTTGATTTGTATAACTTCAATGTATTAATCAGCTGTGGGCATATGTAAAATGTTCTTTGCTTGTTTTATAATTAATTTGCTTGTTCATTATTATGAAAATAAAATAAGTTTTTACGAAAAAAGAAAATGCAATGTCCTTAGTGTAGACTAAGAAAATGAATTAAATGCTATTAACAGCTATGTCCTGTTTGTCACTGGTAGAGGTTTGTGTGTCCATGATATAAATCATGTCTCCACACAATGGCAAACAGCTATAGGGACAGTGGTCAGCTGACCACTGCTATAGTGTGAGGATCACTAAGTGTATGTATGTCCAAAGTTGGCATTTATAAGCTCGTAAAAGGCCCATAACTGTTACATTGCACCAATCATTCTACCAGACTAAAATGTTAGAAACAGTATTCAGCATTGGCCAATGTGATGTAGAGAAGACAAATATTCAAGTGGCAACAGCCTTTCTAGCAAACCAGAGATGTGGAAAGAAAGTAGCATAAACATATGCATTTCATTAATCTACCAACTTTATTTAAATGATGAAATGTTATTACTATTGTTGTTTTCTTTTCAAGTGCAGTAATGCTCTTATGAAATATCACTGATTATATTATAAAGTCGAACCACCAAAATGTCGACTTACCTTTGATCGACACCTAAAGGTCGAAGCTGCCCTTCATAGAAACTCCAAATCATCAATTTCTTTCCAATGGAAAGAAATCGGTAGGCCAAAAGCTGACACCACATTACAATAAACGCTATTAAGTGGGGGACTTTGCCCCCATACCACCCATGGGGGATGTGCCCCCCACACCCCCCTTAACTAAATATACTAACTCCAAAATCACACTACAGTTGGGAAAAGGACAGATATAACAGAACAGCCAACCAATTTCTTTCCCTTGGAAAAAAAATTGATGATTTGGCCATTCGATGAAGTACAGCTTCAACATTTAGATGTCGATGAAAGGTAAGTTGACATTTTGGTTGGTCAACTTTATAATATAGACCTGATTACCCAACTCATAATCTGATCATGCTTCTTGAACCTGTTGAACTGTTCTAACTCGCCATCAGTATTTGTCAATCATGAGGGTAGAATGTGAGTTTTAATTACTCTGCTCATGCTCTATTTATTATATCAAAAGGATCTTGTTTCTTTTGTAGATAAACAGATACAATCACCTGCCACAGATTCATTCTATCATACTTCTTATCCCAATTCTTTTTTTCCATAAAAATAAGAGAGTTAATATTATATTATATGATCAATGCATAATGGTGGGACTTAGTTTTCTATTTCCAGTGCAGAAAACATCTTCCTTGAAATGGAGGCATCAGACTCAATTCCCTGTAGCAGAAGCAGATAAAACTTTCTCTGAGTTATGTAATTAATGCAATTTGTATTTACATTTCACACAGTTCAGATATTTGTTTGCAACAGAACTGTAAAGGTTATGTCTACAATAGCTGTTATATGCTATACTACGGAATACATACTCAGTGTTGCACTATTTACAAATATTGTACATAAGAATAAACAGTGTACATAATGTGCACGAAATGTTGTGGTATACCTTTGCAATTCTATACGCTAATAGGTTCATAGGCATTTACTAGGCTAATGACCACAAAGGCCATTTTAACCATAGCCAGGCATCCCAAATCTCTGACAATTTCTGGTACACTTGATAAGTCTAAGCAGGGATTTGTGAGATGAAACGTTTACAAGCAGGGGCTTGGGCGATTAACCATTTACAGGTTGCCTGTGTCCATTAGAGACATAGGTGCCAAACCAGCATAAATTTCCATAACTCCATCCAATTATCGGAGTTACACTTGAATTGGGTTAGAGATGAACCAGACTTGACATGGATGGGAAACCTGTTGCAGAGAAGAGGTAATCTCTGGGAGACATACCTGTCTCTCCAGCAGGTCCTATTTATATTGCAGGCAGGGTTTAAGACTATGACATCATCATGTTCTACTACATGTAAGCACTGTGATCCCACTTATTGTAAACTTTGATGCCTGTCACTTAGGACATGGTTGAAAAAGGTCCTTGTAGCAGCTCAATATCTAGTTAAAAAAGTAAAAAAAAAAATTCAGGCAAATAGATGATTGGACAAATGAAATGCAATTAATATAATCCATAAAGAACCAGTTGATGAATAGCCATTCCCAGGCACCATATTTGTGTCATTGTACTTTATATAGTATAGTTACTGTGCATAATTGAACAGGCATGACTGTATTGCTGGAATGGGCACTGGGAACAGAGCATGGTGACAGGCAGTTATCATGGTAAATGTCTTTGGATGACAATGTATGCGATGACACCAGAATGTCCTTTCAAATATCTCTTTGTCCTATTATTGCCATAGATAGCTAGAGATTAACTTTTTGATAAGGATGTTTCATATCCTGGTACCCATGATATTTGAAAATGTGACTGGTCACTCCTTTATGTCATCCACTAATTTTTTTTGTTAGAGTTAGGGTTTCCTCTTGTGCCTTCTCTTTTCTGATGTTGCTGGTGTGTCAGAAGGCAACGGGAAGACAGTGTATCATTCAAATCAGATGAAACATTATATTATAGTAAATCAGCCAACGTGATGATTACTAAATTAGACAAAATAACATAAATTTGGCTTACAGTCAGCTACCTTGAATGTTTCATAAGAGAAAGTCACACTTCTGTCTTGTTGTGAATGTAAATATCAACTCAAAGTCTCCAAGTGCACAGTAAATGCAAATGGACTTTCACAACTCTGTACTGACCATAACTTAGTAAGTATGAAGGAATGCAATATCTCACTGTACTACTTACTTATACTGACTATCTAAAGAAATCATCCATCCATTCTCAACCCCTTTTTCCCATGTTGCACATGGAATCAGGGTGTCACTTCAACAGTGACAATTATCTCAAGCCATGGTTCACACCACTGGGTGGCTAGTCCTGCCACGGTGGTACACCCATATCACTCACTCATACACACAGCCAATTTAGAGTGGCCAATCCACCTACTGCATGTTTTTAGAATGTGGGAGGAAACTGGTGCACCCAGGGGATACACCCACATGATCACAGGGAGGACATGCAGACTCTACACAGAATGCACCACAGCCAGGAATTGAATTGAAGAACATCTTGCTGTGGGGCAAGAATGCTAACCACTGCACATGTCGATTAAATTAAAACATCATGCAAATCTGCCACTTATCTTCTTACATACTATTCAAATCCCAAAATAATACAGTCAGAAAATTATTCTAAGATAATTAGGAAACTAGTATTAAATGGAATTAGTTCCCATGCCTTTCGTAGTCACCAGCCTGCCAGTGGCCGTGAACTCATTAACGAAGGGAATGCAAAATGAATATGTGCAGCTTATGCAAAGGTTGTACCACACATGTTCAAAAGCAAAGTTACACATAAACGTAGTATGTTTGTAAGGATCTATGCTCCAAATGCAGCTATGTGAAGGCTTCACCCCACAGTCACAATTGCTTAACATACTAACTCTGATATAATGCTAACTCATAATAATTTAAATACTTTATTTTGCTGATAAACAAGTATTCTCTTTATCACTGAAGTAGCGAAACATCTGACATTACTAATGCAACAGCTGAGGGTACAGCTGCAGCTGCCTTGCAAACACAGAAGAAAATGTTTGCAATGTTTATAAGTTTCATGTCCTCATTTTAAGAGTATTTAATTTGCATGCAGTGACTAATACTCATAGGTGAGATCAGGGCATGTGTGTTACTTCATTCTGTACCCAACTTGTTCTTTGTTAAGTCACACTGTCACTCATACTTAAAAAAGCTGTTTATAAATTACAGCTGATATTTTTGCAATGGGCATAACAAAAGTGAATGTCTTGTCTTTTTAACCAGTCAGTCACTTTTGGTAACATTTAGGGTTATTATGCACTCTGTCTATACTGATTAATTCTGGATCCCAAAAAATGTACATTTTACTTACCAGTGGCAGGAATTTCCACTTGTTTTTGAACACTTTACACCCTTTTTTCTTATCTTTAAAAAATAGCCTGAATAGCAGACTGAATTGTTATGAAATAGGGAACTAAAATGTTTTTTTTTTTTTTTTTTTAATTAATTTACAGTATATTGATGCATTATGATTAGCCTTTAAGCTATTTAGTACAATTTCTTACTATCGAGATTTGGTGCTAATGAGATACAATAATTACTATCAGTGTGTGCGTGTGTGTGTGTGTGTGTGTGTGTGTGTGTGTGTGTGTGTGTGTGTGTGTGTGTGTGTGTGTATCTGTGTTTACACATATACATGGGCTGCAAACAACTCATTAAAAGAAACTTCATTGAACTCTATCAGTATATAGAACATGAAAAGACTATATCACCAGAAATCCACAGAAATATTTTTTTTTTCTATTTTTTTGCAGGGCTGTCAAGCCCATATACCCCATTACCTATATAACATAAATATACTAACTCCAAAATCAAGCAGTACCAAGGAAAAGCAAAAAAAGAAAACCTTATACTACCCTGTCTTATGGCTATTTGCCCTCTTCTATGGCATGCCCCTTTGATACATGTGTTATTAAGTAACTGGATTTGAATAACACATATTCAAAAGGAGGGCACTTTGAGACATAGTATATTATAACAGCAATTCAAAACAACAGGTTCGATGCAGTAAGACATTTATTCTGGTGTGAGTGCCATACCCAAGTGTATTAGCAACATAACATAATCAGTATTCACATGGAAAGCGTAAGAATAAATTTAGTTTATGCTTATGGAATACATGTATGTGCATCTGAGAAATAATTGATAAAACAAAATATTAAGCATGACATTATATTATGTACTTTTTAAATTATTTGAAGTCTATTTTGAAAAGTGCTGCTTGAAACCAAATTGGGAACATCATTGGGTGATAACATTTAGTAATGCCTGCAACAACAAAGCACAGGTCATAATCTATCAATTCAAACACCTCTATTTCTTACATTTCAGAAACATATGAGAAGATAGCAGGACACCCTAACTCTCCTCCTTCATAGAAAATACATCTTTCCTACCTGCCTTCTACCAACTTTCAGACTCTGGCACCACAGAATATCCTACAGCACTGCAACTTCTTGTATCCTGCCTGATTTCTACTTTTCCAGCATTTGCCATCAAGTACAGATCATTTGACTTCATCATGCTACACGTCAACTTATCCTCTATTCTTGTCCTCCTACTGAGCCATTTGACATCCTTCTATGACTCAATAATAGCTCCTACCGTCTGTCCATCTCTGTCCCAACTACCTATCAATACTTCCTCCATAACGTCTCTACACATTGCACCAAGCCTACTTAGTTATGTCCCTTACCTTTACTCCAGATATAGACTGATTAACTCCATTTCTTCTCAAATCAAAATAAAAATTTAAATGAAAACATACTCTCCAAGACACAAGAATTAATAATACCCCATTATAGTAAAATCCTCCTAGGAGGATACATTCACCCTAATTTTGGAACTACAACCAACATCAAGACAATTCTCTGCCATACAGTACTCTAAACCAACAATGGTCTACCCCCACCCTATTAATATAACTTTTGCTGACATAAATGTTAGAAGCATTAGAAATAAAACTACTGAACTTCATGCTTGGATTACCCAACCAGTCATTGTTATATTTTCAGCATAACTGAAACTTGACTTAAATCCAGCATAAATGACTCCAAAGGTATACATCCCTGGCTATAATATCATCTGGAATGATCATATAAAGAGGAAAGGTAATGGTATTTCTCTAATATTTCCCAACATCTAGCACATTCCTCCTGCAACTAACCAATAGCAAAATTCAGTTCAGCAGAGTTTCTTATTACTTTCCTGAAAATTAACAGATATGTAGTACTACAGTACAGCTACACCAGCAGATATCCTTCATTAAATAATCATAACAATTCCAAATGAAAAAAAAAAATACTACTAGGTGATGTCAGTATGAATTGCCTGTACATAACCTTTGACCCCCTTTATCTGGCATGAACATATAAGATTTCACACAACTAATTAATTGCCCCACATTATAACAATACATCACAACCCTTATTAGACTGATGCTAGTATCAGATCCTAGCAAATTCACCATGAATGGCACAATGTCTGACTCTCCAACTGACCATCTTCCAGTTTGTACAACAAGACATCTCAGACATCCACTCAAACACCATGTTTATAAAACAACAGACAGACCGTCTAAGTTTAACCCCAAAATATCAATTACTACCCTAACATCTACGAACTAAAACATCCTAAAAATCACCTCCAAGGATGACAGTGTAAATTAATTCAGTAAAACGTTACTAAACATCTTAAATGGCCTTGCACACCCTAGAAGAAAGACTAAAAACAAATAATGACATATGGCTATCCCAAAAGAGTAGAATGTTAATGCAGGACAGAGGAAAAGTATAAAAAGAATGGCAAACATATAAAATACTACAGTATCTCAAAAACGTCCGAATGCTCTGCAACCCTACTAAAAAGCAAATAAATGAAGACAAAAAATATACTGCAATAGTAAACTCAACCCTGAAAAGTTCTGGTCAGGCATTGAAGACATTTTTCATCCCAGCCAAAAATTCAACCTAAACCTCTCCTGATAAGTGTCCACTCAAAACTACAATATGATTAATCTCTTATTTCTGTCCCTAACCTAGGATTCCCTAACATTTAATTGCAGCACTGTCCAATATCCAAAAGTCACCACACCCACCTTCACCTCTATATCTGTGCCCATATCATATATAAAACTACTCAAACAGATAAACAAATAATGTGCACTATACTCACAGGGGCATCTGTGTTGGAATTAAAGCAATGGCTAAGTCTCTTGAATTCAAACCATGCACTACTTCAGGTAATGACCTTTCAAGTGAGCACCTTAAAATAGCCGATCCTTTCTCAATCCTCAAAGATAAGTCAGTTCAGGAATCCCATTTTCCTTCTCTCTGGAAAACAAATCCCAGATTGTCCATGTACAAAAAGGAAAAAATTCAACAGACATTACTATCTGTAAATCTATAGCAATCTTATCTCTTCCCTCTAAAATATCTCCAGAAGCAAGAACTATTCCCCACACAACATGGCTTCCATCCCTCCCATAGTACTAACGCTGTACTTTTATCCTTTATAGATGCAGTTAGTAACATAACATGGCTTCCATCCCTCCCATAGTACTAACACTGTACTTTTATCCTTTATAGATACAGTTAGTAACACAACATGGCTTCCATCCCTCCCATAGTACTAACACTGTACTTTTAACCTTTATAGATACAGTTAGTAACACAACATGGCTTCCATCCCTCCCATAGTACTAACACTGTACTTTTATCCTTTATAGATACTGTTAGTAACACAACATGGCTTTCATCCCTCCCATAGCACTGACACTGTACTTTTATCCATTATAGATACTGTTAGTAACACAACATGGCTTCCATCCCTTCTATAGTACTAACGCTGTACTTTTATCCTTTATGGGCACTGTTAGTAACACAACATGGCTTCCATCCCTCTCATAGTACTAACACTGTACTTTTATCCTTTATAGATACAGTTAGTAACACAACATGGCTTCCATCCCTCCCATAGTACTAACACTGTAATTTTAGCCTTTATAGATACTGTTAATAACACAACATGGCTTCCATCCCTCCCATAGTACTAACACTGTACTTTTATCCTTTATAGATGCAGTTAGTAACACAACATGGATTCCATCCCTCCCATAGTACTAACACTGTACTTTTATCCTTTATAGATACTGTTAGTAGCACAACATGGCGTCCATCCCTCCCATAGTACTAACGCTGTACTTTTATCCTTTATAGGTACTGTTAGTAACACAACATGGCTTCCATCCCTCCCATAGTACTAACACTGTACTTTTAACCTTTATAGATACTGTTAGTAACACAACATGGCTTCCATCCCTCCCATAGTACTAAAGCTGTACTTTTATCCTTTATAAATACAGTTTGTAACACAACATGGCTTCCATCCCTCCCATAGTACTAACGCTGTACTTTTATCCTTTATAGATACTGTTAGTAACACAACATGGCTTCCATCCCTCCCATAGTACTAAGGCTGTACTTTTATTCTTTATAGATACAGTTAGTAACACAACATGGCTTCCATCCCTCCCATAGTACTAACACTGTACTTTTATCCTTTATAGATACAGTTAGTAACACAACATGGCTTCCATCCCTCCCATAGTACTAACACTGTACTTTTATCCTTTATAGATACAGTTAGTAACACAACATGGCTTCCATCCCTTCCATAGTACTAACACTGTACTTTTATCCTTTATAGATACAGTTAGTAACACAACATGGCTTCCATCCCTCCCATAGTACTAACGCTGTACTTTTATCCTTTATAGATACTGTTAGTAAATCTAGAGATGAGAGCAGACTAGTCTCCATCTTGTTTCTAGACTTGAAAAGTGTTCAGCACAGTTTGACACAGCAAACTTCTACTTCAGATATCCTTACTAGGTCTATCTCAACCCACCCTTCTCTTGTTCAAAAGCAACTTGTTCAAAAGATATCAGTCGGTAAAGTGTACTCCCCTCTCTCTCCATACCTCCCAACCATCACAAGTGCATCACAAGGTCCTGTCCTTGGTCTCCTCCGCTTTAACATTTTCAACAACACTCTCGACACATCCACACAACAGGCTTACCCAATACAATATGCAGATGACTCCACTCCATACTCAAATGCACATTTGAGAACCTGGCACATCTCCAAAAATTACTCAGGAAGCTTTAACAGTCACTGAAATATGACTTTATAACTTATACGTCATGCTCAACTGCCCCCCCCCAAAAAAGCTGCATCTTTTTTCCCCAAATCTGTCTCTCATGAAAATGAAACTTTGAAATCCTCTGTCTTAGTAATGCAACCATTAAAGTCACTTCTAGCAAATTATTATAAATGATAGTAGACAATAATCTTAAATTTGACTGGTATATACAAATTTGCATTGCAAACACAATAAAAACTAAAGATGCTTTATAGTGCTAGAAACCTTCTCACCAACACAACTGAAACTATACTCACCAGTATTTACATCCTCCTCTCACTACTTTATGCTGCCCCATCCTTACTAACCTCCAGGCATTACAAAAAACAATACTTGAACAATGCTATAATAAAGTGGCTAAATTTGCAGCTCTTACCTCTTTCACAACCCTCCACTGCACAGCACTAAAAAGCCTAAATTGGTTTGAACTACTACATCAACTAACATGACACAGCTTTTCACCACTTACAAAGTTAGCCAGCATCCATCTTCTTTTCCAGCACTAAATGCCATTCTACACAGTTATGTTTCCACTCGGTCATATGATCCAATGACCAAAATCTCCTCTCTGTTCACAAACCTATTAAATCTGCTGAGCAGGGTGTGGACTTGTACCATTTTGCTAAAGCCTGAAATTCTTTTCCTGTATCTATCAGGTCAATAACTGTGGCTGTGTTCTTGATCATCACCAGGGCAAACTATATTCTTGAATATGAACGTGCACCTGTTAATACTTTACACATACTTATGCCCCCTTCTTCACTCACTTTCTTACTTTGATTAATTTCTCTATTCACAATTCTCTTTCTAAATATGCTATAACCCTTTTTTCTCAATTTGATATTGCAATTTCTGTTTGAATTATACTCACTAACCTTTAATTTCAATAAACTGGATAACATGTCTTTAAATATTAAATCATTGTCATATAACTTGTGTCTATTCTTACCCAGTGTTTTCACATTAGGTCTAATTTGGTATAATTGTTTATACTGGATATTTTATATTTTTTATTGAATTATTTTTGGAGATTGTAAAATTATTGCTCTTAAAATGCTTTTTGTAATGCTTTGAAACTTTTCTTCATGGGCAATGCCAGAATTGCTCACCTACCCAGTCTGACTTTCCTGGAAATCAAATATTAATAAATTAATAAGTATGTGAATGTTGTGCTTATATAGAGATTGGTCTTTCATATGCAGCCAGAAAGCTAAACTGCATTTCTGACATCTGAGGATAATAGACCTTTTCACAGTTACCTCTGTTGTTTGACATTCCTAAGAATATTATTTTCAGCACTAACCAAGATGTACAAAGAATTGCTTAATTACACTTGACATGTTTTGTGATGGTGTGTAATCCTTCTCTACAGCCTGTCAGCCTGGATTTTATAAGATGTCAGCTCGACAAATGCATTGTTTGCCCTGTCCGGAGCACAGCTCATCAGAAGAAGAGGGAGCCTCCTTGTGTACATGTGAAAAAGATTATTATAGGACCTTGTTGGACCTGTCATCGTCACCTTGCACTCGTAAGTATATATTAATTTCTTTTGCATCTGGCTTTCCGAGATTCTGTAACCTCTACAAAATGAAGGGAATATGTTGCTGCATTTCTACTAAGTTCATGACTTGTTAGCACAACTACACTTCATAAAGCCAATGCAAATCTGCTGTCCTTAAGGCTAGTTGCGGTTTGTCATTTTCCAGGATGAATTGCATAGTGTTCAGAAAGATTATCTGTTGGGGCATGATCATATGTCTTGCAGTAACCAAGCAAACTGAATGCAGAGATTTGCTTCAGGATAACAGACAATAAGACTGCATGGAGAAAACTTTATTCAAGGATTCAAGATGGCAAAACACGTATCATAGAGAATAACATGTTTCCAGTTTATACCTTGAAAATTCTCACTATACCCATCATAACATCAGTCCTGGTATGTCATATTAGTGAACATACAGAACTGACCAGTAAATGTTTGAGCTTTTATTTGTGCTGTACTCTTTACTGTAACTAGATGAAAAACTGGCAATAAGAATGATTTCCATTTTTGTAAGAATATTAGTAACATGGATCTACGAAAATAAAGTCCACAAATTAAAGAACATAAGCAAAGAAAAGGGTTAAAAAATAAAATCTGACATCAAGCAGAATCTTTTTTTTTTAATCAAATACAAATAGATATATAATTATCTTGGTATGCTCATGAAAAAAAGAAAAGCAAAGCAGTGAATGAGTCTGTTGCCACCTATAGTCCTTCTTTTCAGGGGTATTTTGATACTACTGGGTGGTCAGCATCATACAAAGGCATGGCAAGTCATTAGGTGGGTGGTCAGCAGTGTACAAAGGCATGGCAAGTCATTGGTTGAGCCAACCTTAGTCTTAAACTTTAAGACTTAAAGGAATCCTCCAGGGACAGGTAACAGGAAATATTAAGAGCCTTGAGTCAAACAGAAAGGACAAGAGATGAGGAATTTTGAGGAAAAAATGCAAATGGATTAATAGCTGGGTTTGTGTAAACTGCATTTATTTATTTTTCTTTATTGATATTTGATTACTGGAAAAGTCCAACTGGGTAGGAGCCCATTTCTCAGCACAGGCCTGGGTAGAAAAGATCCAAAATATTATAAAAGATTTTACGAACAATAATTTTACAGTCTTTAAAAATAATACAAAAAACAAGCATTGCATTTTAAGCTTTAGATCTTCACTAGTGTGTTTAGACCACACATTAACTTTGAAATCTGTACTGACATCTTCCCCAGTACTCAGTGTCTTGATAACATAAAAGAAAGCTGTTCATATGTGTAAACGTCTGATCATAGTTAAACCGAACCATCCTTGACAACAGAGGGATCTTCCATGGAAGCACATCTAACATAAAATATGATAAATGTTATTACTGTATGGTGTTTTGTGGGCTAAGAAGTACAACACCTACTTAAAACTGTACAGATGGTGAATGCCATTATATGGATGGTATTTATCTTGGAATTCGCATGGAATTAATGAGTTGGTTGCTTCTAATTTAGCTATTCCATCAAATATGTTATTTTAAAACATTATAATCACTAGAAAGATACTGTAGTCATCCCAAAAGAAAACTAATAACATAATTTTCAACTCCTTTTAGATCCATAAGTCTGAGTTTAGTCATGTCAATAAGTTAACACATTCTTCCAGAAGGTGTTCATGATCAACATAAAAGTCAAAAGCTTAATTAACAATAGATGTCATGGTTTTTGATTGTCAAATGTTGCTTTACTAATCTAGAAGCCTCCCAGGAATTCCTAGATTTGGATGCTGGTATAGTAGTAAAATTGATTTCCTCTTATTAAAACAATTGTAATTATGTATTGATAGTACTGTATCAAACACCCTAAGGCAGAAAAGGTGTGTCAAGTACTTTGGTTTGTAACAGCTGGTTAGCAGACTACATCTAGAGTGTTGGATATTTCTGCAAAATGTTATTACAGTTTCTAACAACATCCTCTAGGGAAAATATTTGAACCTAATTATACTTTGTATAGACATTTCAAACTTCACTTCATGCAAAGCTTAGTCTGATCAAATTTCAAAAATGTTATAGGGAAAAAAATCTGTAGACAAGGATCTAGACTGTGAAATCACCTTCCAAACTGTTCATAAATAATTAAAACTTGCAAATATTAAAAGGAAAAAAAAAAGCTAAATGTGCAAGTTTCAGTGATGTTGGATAATTCCTCTCAGTAGAATATTGGCTACAACTCTGTGCACATATTGTAATCTCCTAGTAATTTGCTAATATTACATAATTATGATCATATGTTTACTCCTGTGCCAACTCAGTTTTTAGAAGTAAGTAAATAGATGTATCTACGTTCTTTAGTATGACTATTTTCTTGTACTGACAGTTTCATAACGTACTGCTGTCAGTACCTGGGTCATGACTGTAAAAGGTCAATCGACCACCTCAGCCACCTGTTTATCCAATGGTAACATAATAAAAAATAATATTTTGCTGTCAGAAGATGCTGTTAGGATAATGATTTTTTTCAGGAAGGACTGCACATAGATAAGATAAGGAACATGATGGGAACATTTTAATGTATGAATGGTATTAATGTCTGTTATTAAATGTATTCATTTTGATGATGGCCATTTAAACCTTTTTTCCATCTACCTGACACACAGGAGCCAGCAACTGACTTCATATACCTTTATTTCCTTTTTCATATCCATTAAATTACTGTCAGGGTATTGTTAGGGGATCTTAACTTGGAACATTCAAGAGGAAGACATGGACGTTTCCATGCCATAGTACAGAATTTGTCATGCAATCTCTTACTATTAGTTTGAGAAAAAGGACTTTCCATCTGCATTTTAGAAAGAGGTAAAATATAAAGTCAGGTACATTCAAGAAGGGCTATGTTAAGCAGAATATTTTCTAGAAGTGGCACTGAATGGTCCTTATTAACAAAATAAATACATAAATACATACATAAGAAGTTCTGCCTGTAACCCAGACAACAGAGGATTGAACAGTGACCCAGACACTCAGCTATCCTGGTGGAAGTAGCTCAAACCAATGCAATACTGATGCCTACTTTGTAATCTAATTTCCCATCTGATGTGGGGTCTATATTAGATCAGTGAATGCTTAAAAAAGCGAACACTGATTGATCGAACTTATTTAAGTGAATGTTCAAAATATCAAAGCAACAGAAACTCAAATTTTTTCTAGGGAAAGAATTTGGTTGCCCGTTTCTGTTGCTTTGGTATTTTCAGTGCTGTGGTGGAAAATTATGGGTCAGATTCAGGTAAGTGTGCGATTGTGTGGATGTGAGTGTTAGGGTGGGTTAGGTGAGTTAGGGTTACGGCGCAGGTTAGGTATGTGTGCAATTGTGTGGACATGAGGGTTAGGGCAGGTTTAGATGAGTTAGGGTTAGGGAGCAGGTGAGGTGAGTGTGTGATAGTGATGGACCTTAGGGTTAGGGTTTGGGTTAAGGTAAGTGGATAGTTAGTGGTGTGTGCATAGTTTAGCATAGGGTTAGGTGTCAGATTTTAGGTGTATGCGTGTGGATTTCTGTTTGTTTGGTGTGCTTGTGCTGTGTGTATGTGTTTTGGATCAGCGATTTTTTCCCTAGGATCTGACAGTTCGAGATTGTAAGCTTTCGCTTACATGAGTTCGATGAATCAGCATTCGCTTTTTTAAGCGTTCGCTGATCTAATATAGACCCCTGATGTGCTTCAGTCTTCATTGTCTTCACCTGTAAGTGAAAGTTCTTTCTGAACTTCTTTTGACTTCTGAAGTTTGGTATATCATATAATATTAAACACATAATGAGCCCATAGAATGATTATGACATGCTTTTTAAAATGCTTACATAAAATTGTTTGTATATCTACTAACATAGAAAGGCCTTACAATTTGGAAAGTATGTATAGGCACTTACTAGGCATTTATATAGATGCATGCAGCATCATTCTTTTAATGTATCTGTAAGCCATACTGTAAATAAGGTTTTTGAATATGATTTTTATTTTGTATGGCATATAATTGGTAGTTGGATGCAGGTAGAAGTGTCATTTTGATTCACCATGGTTACTTATGCAGATGCATTTGAACTGTATAACCTCTCACTTCATGAAAACATGATGTTAATAAATATTACTTTTCCCCATGGAGATGTATTACTGTGGTGCAATGCTTGTCTTGTCAGAAACAGATGAAAGGGTTATTGACCATGTCTCCTGTATAATATTACAATTTGGAGCTGTATTCCCAATCATTGTCAGAGTTGCATGCCTAATTTCTCTATCTAATTGGTGCTTATTCATATTTTCTGTAGCATGCTTCACTGCATTAAATATTTTAACTATTTGAATGCAATACATATTACAGCAGTTTTGAGTAAAAATGTAAATAAATGATCTTTGTTTTGAGTAAATGAATTCTCTCATGACAATCAGAATTTGTGCTAAATAATTTTAATGTATAATTGTAAAACAGAAGACTGAACCATGTAGTAAGGAGATAATAGAGGTGGGCATCAATAATATACAGATGAGTTTCAGTGCCAAACAATTCTTCAGTAACTAGTCAGTGAGAACATTTTATACATTTTTAAATATGGATATTTTTAACCATATCCTGACATTGCTTATTTTTTTGGCAAGGCTGCTTATCTAGGAGCAGGATGTCTAACATCTGGATTATTTATTTATCTTTTATTGACCAGGTAAGTCTAGTGGCCTCTTTCAGGGGAGACAAGAGGCAGTATTTATTGTATTAGGTGAAAGTTGGCCTGGGCTTTAGGGAACTTCCCCTAATCATTTAGTGTATAGGGACGCTGTTTGTGGTGTCACTTCCTGCTTCTGGTCTGGGCACTGAGGCAGCTCAAAGAAGCAGGAAGACAATAGTAAAATAAAAATTAACGATGGAAGTAGCCACAGTTGTTGATGCAAATGAAGAGGTCATTGTAGTAGAAGTATGCAAGGGTGTAGAAAAAGATGGTGAGCCTTGCAAAGAGTGAAATGATTGTGTTGTTGAACCAGAAAAGACAGTCAAGCCTTTTCAAGGGCAAGAGGTAGGTGTACAGAGAAAGGCATCTGTGCCTTTACAGTACGTGATTTTGAAGACATTTTTCAGCAAAACCTCTTTCAAGAAGAGGCATCAACCTAGGATGTGTTGTAACAACCCCCCAGTCAGGATGGCTGCCAGATGAATTACTTATGGATATGGTAGAGATGAGTGAACTGCAGAGTGGCAAAGACATATCCTGGGGAAAGTTAATGGATACAACTCAGAGAGAGAGTTTTCAACAAAAAGAAGAGACAGTGCTGAAAGGAAGATTGTACACAGAGATGGATAAGTCTGGGACTGAGAAAAAGAAAGATGTGTAACAAGTGTGAAGAAAAAGAAACTCTCCTGTAAAAATTGAAAAGAAGACAGACATTAAAATGGACAGATATAAGGTATGGGTCAAACTAATTATACCATTAGGAGTTAAAGTAAGTGAGGTAAGAGCTTGCATACATATAAATAAAGAAACATTTTGGGATATTTTTTGAGACTGGTGAAACTAATGGAAAAGTTCCTAAAAAAATATGAAAAATGAAAAACTGTATACCATGAAAATTATATGTATTTCAAACTTTTTATAGAGATACACAAAGAAAAAGATTAATATTCAGTGTAGGACTGAAGTCGAGAGAAAGACATTAAAAGTACATTTATTAAAGTTATATAAATATGTATTGGACATGTCAAAAATTTATGATAATAGACATTTGTGGACTGGAGTGTGGGATTGCAATGTGATTTTAAAAATTGAAAATGAGAGCATTGTACCTATTCCAAGTATTGTAAATGTTGAAGGGGCCAAAGGCATGGTGAATACTGAGGAAACATCATTTCTGTGTGGAAAAAATGATAATTTGATTAATAACTAAGTTAAAAGATGTTTATGTGGAAAGACGGGGCATGATATAAGGAAGTGTGAATTAAAATATTATAAATGTAATAAAAAAGGGTCATTTGTGGGAATGTGAGAAAAAAGTGAATGAGGTGAAGTCAGGTATAATAGATAATTCAATGGATTTAAATAAAAAAGAGATCATGCAGAGAAAAGTATTAGAAATAGGGGATATGCAAATTGTACAGGAAAAATCAAGTACAATTAACAGAGAGAAAGAATCACAAAAAGGACTTGATATAGAGAAAGGTGAGGAAAAAGAAATGAGGTTGAGTGACACTGAAGATTTGAAATGGAGTTTAGTTAAACAAAAGAGGACTTGTATTGGCACAAAGGTGCAGGAAAGAAAAAGAAAAATTATGGAAGGGAGTGAAAAAAGAGAAAATGAATGAGAAAAACTGAATATGTTGGTAATTATACAACATTAATGATGTAACAAGCAGGGAAGTATTATTATTATTATTATTGTTCTTGTTGTGTCTTTCGGAACTCCGGTCCGCTAATGATTGGCAGTTGATTTTTACATGCTGAGTTGCCAGCCCTAATGCACAACCTTCAACGAAGGTACACCCATTCATGCATGTCTCCACAGAAGATGCTCGAGCTGAGAAGCGAACGGGACAACGTCTTGCTGTGCGGTGACAACGCTACTGCAGCACCACCACTGCGGATTATTATTATTACTATTATTGTATTATATTAAAAGACATTACATTTTCAACAAAGAAGAGAGATGCCAAACAGACTTGTGGTGGGAAAAATGTGATATGGAAATTAGAAAGAGAATCTTGCTCTAGAAAACTTATTATATTTAAAGATACAATAAAAATGTTGGATGTCACACTTGGAATAAGCAACAGTTCTTGATGTAAGATGGAAAAAACAATTTTTTAGAATAATTGCAATTTATGGATACATGCTAAAAAAGATAGAGAAGAAATGTTTAGAAACATTATTCAGTATATTAGAATGAATATGGAAAATAATTGTAATATGGCAATTTTAACTGTAATTCAAAACTGCATAAAAAGAAAGCGTATAATGCTACATTAGTGTGGGATATAAAATATGGACAGTTAAAAGTTTGGAAGAAAATACATGGACATATAGTACAGGAAAAATGGATATAGATTATGTTTTATTTCCATTAGGTTCACTCATAGTAGAAGAAGGGGTGTTGACAGGTTTTTCAGATCACAAGGCAATTTGGATTGTGTTAAAAGAAAATTCTGAGTATAAAAGAATAAGGGAGAGTTTAAACAGAATAAATGAGGAGAAACGGGATGATGTAGGATAATCTGATGCATTAGATTTATGGCAGGATCGTGCAGAAATGAAACAATTGTGTGAATGATAGTTTAGCTTTAAACAGAAGTATAAAAAAGTTATTTAATTTGAGAGAAAAAGAAAAGAAGTGAAATAAAGTATAAGATATTAAGCAATGACTCTATTGAAAGTTTAGAAAAAAATCACAAAAGTTTTTTTTTTTATCAAAGAACAAGAGTTACATAAGTTAAATCAGAAAAACAGAATATTTATTGTATAAGCAAATATATATTTACAGGGAAAAGGGGGAAATAACCCAATTTTTGAGTAAAATAATTAAAGAGAATAATAGTGTTATGAGATGTATGAAAGACACATCAGGTATAATACAAAATACACAGGAGAAAATTATGGAAATTGTAAAAGTATATATTAGAACAGTTTTTAAACTACAAATAATAACAATTAAGATATGGAAAGTAGGTAACATTTTGGATAAAGATAATGAAGACATAAAAAAGAAAACTGGGATAGAGGAATTAGAATATGTATTAAGAGTAGTTGATTTAGAATTGACAACAGGCCCGGATGGAATAGAATATGGCATGTATAAAATATGACATTACATGAAAAAGGGGTTTCTAAGGGTATTAAATGAATGCTTAGGCAAAAGATTTGTGTATAAAGAATTATGTTGTGGTGCAGTCAAATTTATTTGTAAAAAGATGACAATGTGAGATAAAGAATTGGAGACTAATAGTCTTGAAAAATATGGACTATAAAATGTTTATAAAAAATTATTCAAACAAGAAGGCGAGAGAAAGAATGTAAAGTTATAACTGAGTGTGTGTGTGTGTGTATATATATATATATATATATATATATATATATATATAAATTATTCTGGCTAAAGATAAGTTAGGAATGAGGAAAGTAATAGAGTATTTGTATGAGGTTATAAAAGGAATAGGAAAAAGTAAAGGATTAGGTTTTGAAGGCACAATAGGAGGCATTCAGTTTAATATGAAAAAGATAAAAGTACTTGGATTAAGCTATGGGTAACAAGAAAATAAAGAGATGATATGAGCAATACATGTTTATTTTGGAAATGTTTAAAATTATCCTTTAAGAAAATATATACTTGATTAATTCAATTCTATTGTCTAGAATTCGTTATTTAGCAAGTGTTTCAGAGTTTCTTTAATATATGTGAAAGAAGTGTATAGTATGTTTTTTTCCATTATTTGTTTTTAAATTGAACCCTGTTAAAGGAGGGTTTTTATGTTAATAAAGAAGATAGCCTTGCTTTAACAAATCCTATTATTTATGCAGGCTCTTTACATTTATATAGAGTAATAAAATCTTTAAGGGATGATGATGGCTCCATTTTAACACAGATACTATGATTAAAATATAAAATGAAATGGGTGATTTTTTTTAACTATGAAAGAAAAAGAGCATTTTACAATAATCAAATGTAACATTATCAAGATATGTAAAATCATACTTTGGAAAATAAATGTGAATGAGATTGAAAGTCAGAGGAAACTATGGTCTAATAATATTCTGAAAAGGTATTTTCATATGTATTTATGAAAAGAGTTGAACAAAGAAAAAAAGAGTGAAATTAAAGCAAGAATAGAAATAAGCAAAGATACATTGATTTTATATGGAGATTAGCAATACAGAAATTGCCAGTGAAGGCAAATATGCCTCATAAAAGTAAATTGGTTCATTGTAATGAATTAATTAATTTGAAACTAGTGAACATGTATTTTTGGAGTGTAGAAGAGTTAAAACATTATGGAAACATATTTTTGAGTTAAATTATTTGGAGGGTTTCACAGGGGTTAATGCACTGAACATGGATATGTTTGAATTTGGTTATTATAAGAACAAAAGTAAAAAAAAAGAATGTGAAAAGAATTGATAAAAAATTGTTTTGTATAATATGATTGATTTGCAATCAAAAAGTAAAGGAGTTTTTGTAATGAATGATGGGCTTTATCTACACCATTAAAAATAAGGTTTTGGTTGGGGAATTTGGAGTTGGGTCAAACAGAAAGAAATTATTAATGTTATTACTTTTGAAGTTGTTGAAAGAAAGAATTATACTGCAATGTGTAGAAAGTGTACAAAATGTAAATACTGTATATAGTGTAAGTTATGTCTTTGGAAGGTAAATACGTGTTATTATAAAATAAAGGACCACTACTCTTTTTGAGAGGTGCTGTAGGATATGTTATATCCACATGGATGTTGCTATACTTATCAATGAGCATTTTATGATTGATACTATGCTTAATAAAACATATTAAAAGGGATGCCTATCTGCATCATAGTAGTATGTACCCACAGTATATTTTGGACAATGTGATCAAAAATCAGATCCTAAGAGTCATTAGAATGAATACTCTGGACTCAAATGTGGATACCCAATTGGGCACTATGGCATCCAGTTTTAAAACTAAGGATTATAAAGTATATGATGTTGATTCTGCTGTAATGGAGACCATAACTCTCAACTGTCCAGACTTTCACAGACTGTCCAGATTTTTGTCTCACTTTTTTATTTGTTCCTCATAAAATTTGTGGTTTTCTAGAAATCACTGAGGATTGAAGTTACTAAAAAATTGTATATATTTGAGTTTCAGAGTTCATATTCTTCAGAAAATGTATGTTAACACAAATCCTATTATTCTAGCAACTTTCTAAGTTTGTAAGAGCAATATATAAAATCTGTCCCTATTCTTGGGCCTTTGCACACCGTCATTTTAGGCTCTGTCCAGATTGCTTGTGTTAAGTGGTTGAGAAGTACGATGGAGACCAAGCAGTTACATCACACATCAGTAAAAGTCACTGTTTTGTTGTGAGTATAATGGTGGGAGCAATAATAAACACAAGAAGAGTAATAAGCCTAGGTGTCTTTTAACATTTAATAAAAATACTAAGGCAGTTTAAAAGATTAAAAGCAGGCATTGGCACATCCTTAAAGACATTCCACAGCTGAGGTGCAGGCTTTTATCACATCCCATCTTTGGACATAAATGTAGTGCCAATCTGAAACAGGTCCTGTGTTAGAAAGAACAGCCACAAACTTTTTTACATATGAAGATGGTTAAAAGAGGCACCTATAGATTTGGTTGATGTGTGTTTTGCAAATGTATTAACATGAGTAAGACATTCAAACATCCCTCACATTGAAAAGAAAAGAAAAGAAGAGTAAATGCATATAACAATTGTGAATCTAAAATTTAGTATATTTAGCAACTTGAGACAAATGTAATGCTTATTATTTGGCAAAATAAAACAAAAACTTACGGACCATATCAGTAGCATTGTACCTAAAATTATTAGGAAGATACCCACAGATGCACTTTATAAACATCAAGCAGAGAGAGGAGCTAATCATGAGTTTAAGTTTTTAGTTTTAAGTATTATTCGTGAGTCCCTGAGAGGTGGGACTATAGTACATGCTACAGAATTGAGTGAATATCAGTAGATTTTACATGTGAGAGCACACATTCCTCTTGGCTTGAATGGCTCTATATCTTTAAAATCCTATTTAAGAGAATGGCAAAACAGGTTTAATTACTTGCTGTCTCATGTGATTTTAAACTGTATAAAAAGGATTGGTTTTACTATTGAAGTGTTATGCCTGAAGAATACATACTAGTGAAAGTTTGAGTTTTTAATGTGTTTTAGCATTTTACAGTTTATCATTAAAGCTGAGTTATTGTATCCTGCCTTATTTCTTCTGTTTTTGCTATTTGACTCTTGGATTACTTGGAATTCCACTGAATTTGTCATTACCAGCCATTGTTTCTAAACTACCACCACTCATGCATATGAGGCCTTGGTTTAACATAACAACCAAAGGACACCACAATCATGAGTGCAGCAACCCCCATTATGCTGTATTGTAGTATCAGCAATCAATCTACCTGGTACGGGAATAAAACCCACAGCCTTCTGCTCTAAAGACAAGTGTGCTACCACTTGCAGAACTTGACACTGATGGATTTAACTAGTAGGTCTGGTGCTAGCTGTACTAAAGAAAGGAAAAGGATGAGTGAGCAAACCATTCTGGTGGGAAAGACGTCAAATTGTCTATTAGACAGTCAACCCTGTATAACCTGGGTGAGCTTCCTTATCTGTTGCAGGCATATGAATTTAAAAGCAAATCTGCATATTCCTACAATATATGCCAATAACATACTAGTGTAGATCTGAAGAGACTGGGGTAATTGTAGATCTGAAGAGAATCGGGTAGGGAACAGAACTTCCTTGCTGCAGTATAATGATCTCTAGCAACTTATTCTCACTCTTGTGTAGCAATCAAAGCCCATATTCAGCAGAATTCAAATGACATCATCCCAAGGGGGGCAGGGTATACCCAAAACAGTACACCCCGAAGCTGTTGTACCAAAAGTTGTGGACTTCCGATCTGCTTGGAGTGAGCAACATGATTCTGAGACATTTTATGCTAGTTATTCTCATTACCCATTTCTTATACAGAGTAAGCCAGTTCTAGGACTCTGCAGTTGCACCAGGTTATCTTGTATGGCAGGTACACCTTCATGTGGAATTTGCTGTTGAGGGCAGTCTAACTTTCTATCAGGTGCTGCTTGCAATAGCATGAACTTCATACAGATGCAATTACTACTTTGCTGAAAGTCCATTGACTTCAATGGGCTATACCATTACTTCACCACTGCACAATGGCAGCTTTTTGCAATGTACAGCTCCAAAGTGTTTCAGTGTTGCAAGTCATGTTTCTTTTGGGAATCAAATGTAGGGCTCTGTCATATACGTATGCTGAATGATGCTCTAGTTTTTGGGCTGACGCATGGGATAACTTCTAGATGTACATTATTGCCCCTAATCTGTCCTTTTGTAATCTGAGTGGTGGTGTCAAATCCTGTCCCACACGAAATGGAGGGGGTGCAGCATATAAGCAAAGTTGACATTGAAGAACTGTAAAAACAAATGAACAGGGGGCATATGAGGGGGATATTCAGGCTGGAGATCTCATAGTTGCTTTATGCCCCTCCTCTTAACTAGAATATTAACATTCACTACCCTACCTAGCTACTTTTGTCAACATTTCTTTGAATTTCTAATCACTAATTTCATGATCTAGTATATATTCCATCCATTAGAATGATATTCAGGTTTGGTGTAGCTAATATACCTCTTCAAATTCTTAATGTTAAGCCTCTACTAATGTATAAGTATCTTTTATACTGTAATAAATGCCCTTATTTCATATGAATGTAATCTAATTAGCAAATGAATGTGTAATTGTTAATACATATTACTGAATGTCTGTTTAAAAATGTGTGTAATATAATGGATTTTTCACCTCAGGCCTCCACTGAAAAGCTTTTTTGACAAAACCCAGATGGACAAACCTAATAAACAAAAGCAAAATAAATTAAAATAAAACAAAAATTGTTTATTGCTATATCATCTGTGTTTGGGGGGGGGGGTGATAAAGTTGTTGAAAACAGGATGAAGGAAATTCCATATTGTGAAGTGTCTGGGGAGAACTGGAGTATAGAGAGATAGACAAGAGGGGAAAATGGTGGATGTATGACCTAAGAGCAACATATTAATGAAGATGTATAAAAAGCTAATATGGATACAGATTAAATAAAGTGAGTCGGTTCAGAATTAAACAATGTAAAGAGAAAATGGATGATAGAAATTTGAATACGATTTGAAAACCTGGCTGATGTATGTATATAGATATATATATAGATAGACATACAGACATACAGACAGATAGATTGTTTTAATTTAATTCTGCTTAACATTTCCACAGACATGTCAGGAGATTCTGCAAATCTCTGATCTCCGAATGAAAGTTTGTTAATAAACTCAGACACAAAAATTGTATGAGTTTGAGAGACCTGATATTTATTACCAAATTCTTAGAGAACTGTGGAAAGTTCTGTAAGATTCCTGAAGGCAGAAAGTAAGAATGTTGGAAAGACGCTGTCAGTGTAACTTCTGATCACCTCTGCATGTAAGTCACTGAATCAGTGCTAAATGAAAGACATTTCAGATCACCTGGAAATCTCTGGGATACAAAATCAGAACATGTTTAATTAGAAAACCAGAACATTGTACTAGAAGTATGTTTGCCTACTGTACACAAAGACTGTGAGTAAAACAGTTTTTTTTTCCATTTGTTTATAAGGTAAGCCCTTTGGGTAGAAATGTTCCTTTTCAGAGGTAATGCAGGAACACAATGCTAAGTAACATGCTCAGAGTTACACAGTAGGCAAATGAATGGGAAAAGAATCAAACCCTGCACCTACAAGAACTGGAAGGAGATTATAATAGCTCAGAGCCTTAATCCTTTGTGCTAAGACCATGAATGTCACAGAATTACTAGGGTATTAAATAGAACACTATTGAACAAACTAATAAAAATATGTAAACCGTATGCCAACATTGTTTTTTGGGAAAATAACTAAGCCATAGAGCATAGAAATTAACTATATATGAAATTCACTCATTTGAAAGCAAAGTAACCAGTGGAGTTCTTGGACCAGTCCTTAAGTACATTAGTGATGCACTCTGCCTACTATGTGACATCCCCCTGCAAAATATGTTTACAATTTAATTTTTCTTCTTTGCATATTTTGAACATTAGTTTTTGAGGTCTAGTGTATGTGCTCAAGACATACTTCCTTGCTTGCACTTGCTCATTTTTGCAAGTGCTCTAACTCTCAATAACTCGTCTCTCCTTATGTTGTCTAGGCCTACAAGAACCCTGATCCTAGCCCTAAAAACTCCCACCAAATCCCTAACCTTAAAGTCTCCCATCCTTTCATAAACCTAAAATCCCCTTCCCCCTCCCTTACTCTAAAGCCCCAATAAGTCCCTAAAGCTAAACCCCCCCAACTTTAAAGTCCATGATCACTCCTCAAACCTAAATTCCCTGTCCTCCTCCATAGCCCTAAACTCATAATCACCCCCATATCTAAAATACCTATTCCCCTCTCTAATCCTAAATGTCCTAATTGCTCCCTAAATCCAAAAATCCCATCCCCCTCCTTAGCCATAACGTTGGCCACCAATTTGCACCATAATCCCCACGTCTCTCTCTAAACCTAACATCCCACCCCCAGTCCCATCACTCCCCTTCATCATGAACACTTGTTCACATGCGCTAACAGCCACTTAACTCCCTGGCTGCGAGGTAGAATTCAAGCAGTTGGGGCTCAAGCAGCTGTAGTGATCCCAGTGTTTGCCATTGTGCATCACCAGGGTTTAGATGCCCAGGTTTTGCTACTGAAAGCAATGGATCTGGCTTGAGATCATGTTTATGAAGGTGGCAAAAAAAGAATACTGTACTAGTCAAAAAGGAAGAATACATAACCAGTAACACCATCTGTATGTTTTAAGTCAACTTTAATGATGTAAAAACACCTTTGCTATCATATATCACATACTGCTAAATGTTTTTGCAAATAAATATATGACAACAGTCTTTTATACAAAAATATATCAGAGTATATGTTACTGTATATATAAAGTTTACATTAACAGTGATTCACCTTTTCAAACAATGACTATTGTCCATCCATATATGCCTTCTTGTGGTAACTCATACCTGAAAGGAGACTTTGGACCAGTGTACTTATCTTGTTAACAAATGTATAAATGAAGAAATAAATAAATGAATACATAAATACTGATGTACATACATTTATTGTGTAGTTAGGGAGACAGGTAATGCAAGTTAGGCAATCTTTTCTTATTCGCCAGCAACATTAACTTTTCTATACACTGATTAGGGAACTTTTTTTTTTTATTTTGTTTTAGGCAAATCGTAGTTCTATTCCAAGTCTGACATGACACACATGAGTCAATGATCAGCCATTTTTAGGCAGGGTCTCATATGAGTGAAGGGCCTTTAATATATGCCAGTTTTATGAGATACTTATCTTCAGTGTGAGACAGATTTTCTACTAATCTGAACAGATCACAAACCACACGTTTGGCTACATTTTGGCTGATCAAACAGTATAGTGCAGTCCTAATAACTAACTAGTATTATATGCATCACTCTGTCAGACATTGGGCTGCGAAAGTTTCTAAAAATGCTTTGTGGGCATTTGCACTCTGTTGTCCCTAAGTTCAAAGCAAAGAGGACACTGTATCTCATTTCAACTCCTGAATTACTGTTGTGATAACAGTAAAATAAATGTACTATGGATATTCCTAAGTGATATTTCTTAGGAGTATCTTAGGTATCTAGCTATATCCTTAGACAAGTATAACACTAGTTTATGGTAGGTATTTTTTCTCAAGGAATGTAAAGAATTTAACCTTCATGAAAAACACACTGGCTTCATTACTGAACTGTGTACGTCTCTAAGGTTTATGGTCTCTTACAAGAAGATGCTTCAGGATGCCATCAGTATTAATGATACGGGTTAAAACATGGATGTTTGTATCATTAGCAGTAGCTTTCTTTGTATACATTCTAAGATCAATAGATGTTTATTGTTATAATGGGTAAAGTATGACTAATTGAAGCAATGTTCCACAAGTCCTGTTTCAACTCAGCCAAAGCAACAAAACCAGTATTTCTCAATAGCAATAACAATTGATATTTGTCCAATAAACTGAGTCATTGAAAACACCAAATAAGATGTTGTGATCACTTATTGATAAATAGACAACAGTACTGATGCCACAATCAGTTAACATATCAACCACATATTAACCACATAATAATATAGTCAGTAACTTTTACCTTATGCTGGTTGGTGTAACCAAGCCTGTTCTGAATAAAGTTTAAGGTCAGTCAGGGTGCATAACCGAATCTGTCTTGAACCTGCATAAATAACCCTTAGGGGTTGCCCCCAGTCAAGCACAGCCTAGCCATGGTCAAAGCTTAAAACTGAAACCAACCTGCCTAGATTGAGGAGTCCACTGAAACAGAACCAGGAGGGAAAGCAAGGGGGAGGGGGTGCAAGGTGGTCATCAGTCTAGCCTGGATCCTGTGCCATTTGTCCCCAAAGGCCTCTCATCCATGACAGGTTGATATACTTAATCCAACTGAATGGAATGACAATCTAGTAATACATTTATTTCAATAGCCAAATAAATCAAAACCCAGGTTGTTCAAGTGGACTGTGTCGGGGTTATAAAAATCTGTGTCTGGCTTATCCAAATCCATTTGAGGGATCACTTGAAACCCAGTTTTGCTGGCAACTTGAGTCAGTCTCTGAATAATTATAAATATGGAAATGTCAATAACTGTGTTTCTTCTGGCTCCCTGCCATTGCAGAATTGGTACAATCATTGACCAAAACAAAGCTACTTCAGGGTGTAACACATGGAGCCTATGAAGATTAGACAAGATTCTGGCCAAACTAATCCTTTTTGAGGGATAAGGTCAAATTGTTCCCTCCAAGGTGAATAACCAAATTCCTGGTTAATCATTTGTGTGCTGCCATCTGGTGCCAAACCTCCCAAAAATGGAAACTCACTAGACTAGCCAGTTAATATGCTCTAAATATCATGTATGACCCACCAGATGAGACAAGGCTTGAAGGGTTATTCTCATGATGAAGGAATGTCCCAACATCCAGATAAGTTTTCTCCCTGTAACACAAAATCATGATGTTACTGCTGAATGTAGGACAAAAAGGTACCAGATGACCACCTTCCTGTTCTTTTCAGCAGTTTGGTGATCCACCAGTGCTGTACCAGATGTGTGCCCAATCCTGAAGGTGTGAAACGCATATCCATGAGAATCTATGCCTTGTCACGAAATAGCTTTAACTAATGTTATGTTAGCATTTACTAGTTTGAGAGGTGTACCAGCCACTGAAGTGAATATAGGTTTCAACCACTTAGCCTAAGGTATGTTATTGTGCACCAAGAAAAAACAGAGGACCAAACAGATAAACAAAATTCTAGCCCTATCCAAGCAGATCTGCTGCCCTTAGCTTGCCTGTTCTGTTTTGGATTTTCCCACCCATATCAAAAGAAAATCTCTTTGAATTACCACATTGCCCCAACATAAAGAATTTAGCAACTCACTAGCTGGAAAAGCCTTGGCATAAATGCATGTGAATAAAATTGCCAAAGTGGTGCAAGTATGAAGATTGGCAGGTGAAAGAAAAATGCCCTCAACAATGATGCCTAGGGGATGTTTCCCTATTGGCTTCCTGTGGTCCTTGTAGGCCTTGTCAGTATTTTTCCAACCTTTAAGGACTGTACTTGATAACCAATGTCCAGAAAAGTCCTTAAGACCCAAGAGACATGCTAGCCAACCTAGGGCTGCCAAACATTTGCAAAGGGTACTAGGAGAATATCCTATGCAGCATATGTCTGCCATGAATGACCAAAGACAATCCCCAGGATCTGTGACTCACGGGTACTGACTTAGAAAAACTCTTGATGGCATGCACTGATGATGAATAAGCCTTTTTTATACTTGGAGCCCAAGAATTTGCCACTACTGACTGGGCTATCTTTTTCCAACTCACCAAACTTCCAGGGGAATGGAGGTTCTTAGAGTCCACATCTCTGGCCAGCTGTTGAAACCTGGTGAACTAAAAATGAGAAAGGCAATCAGCTATTGCATTGTCACAACCAGGTACATGACCACAAGAAAAATATAAATTAATTTATAAGCTCAATAAAACTAGCAATATAATGACCAAGTGGACCCATTTGGACCTGGAAAAGCATTTTATTCAGTGAATAGATGACTGTGAGATTGTTTGAACAAAATTAAATATGGCTATTAACCAAGTGGTCTTTCCACACCAATGTAGCAACCCATATAGGAAAAATCTTCAGGAAAGTAATGTCCTTCCTCTTTTCAGTAGACCACGATTTAGGCCATTTTTCAGTGAACCAACTACTTTGGAAATAACCACCAATGCAAATCCCCCCTACTGCATCTGTGAGCAGGTCCAGTTCATTGGAAGTGATCCAAAGTGACTCCCATAGTGCCACACCATTAAATTGGTTCAAAAATGCAAATTGTAAGCAAATGTCATCCTTGATTTTGAACAGTAGGCATATTCCCATTTAGCAAATTAGAAACAGACTACAGAAAAGTCCTGCTCAGTGCATTGGCCTTGCAGGCAGAATTCAATAGCTCAAGAAGCTGCATTATGTCTTTATTGTGTGCCTTTCATGCTCCAGGAATCTCCAGATTGTGACTCTGAGTTACTTTGACTTGTGTGCTGGGAATTTGAAGGACCCTGCAGGAACATCGACTGCTAAGCTTGAGAAGGTCAGCATCTGGATTTTCCACTAACAAAGGAGCCCCCAGTGCATCACACAAATTATTGAATATGGCCACAGCTTCCAAAGGGGAACAGAAAATACACCCCTGGGATTCCACCTGTGTCCCTGCTGGACAGGGGCATCAGGTGCTGACCTGTCGGAACATGGGCTAAATTCTTGGTTAGGCTTGTAAGGGTCTCAAGGCCAGTAGCCTAGTAACTTCCTATGATCCTATAAAGCCCAGTATATGTCCTCAGCCACAATCAAGAAATCATCTAGATAATGAACTATTGATTGCCAGGGTATTTTTTGGCAAGACCAGTGTAGCAGTGCTGAACAATTTATAGGTAGCAAAAGCCGCCAAACACCCGGTGAGCATTGCAGTATCAAAATAAAGCTGTCAATTGAATTAAAATCCTAACAAGGGCCAGTCCTCTTGTCTAATAAGAAGCAGATGAAAAGCTGACTGAATGTCTAGCTTACAAAACAAAGGGTTTGATTACTTCATAATTAACCTAGCTACTTCATTGAGGGTAAAATAGCACACTTTAGATTGGTCCTTGTCAATGAAGCCACTTACAGACAAACCCTTGGGATAAAAAAGATGGTGAATTGATCTGTTCTCTCCTTCTTTCTTCTTGGGTTGAATACCTTTGGGGGAATTTTCAATACTGGCTAGGTACAGATGGGGAAAGGGCCAATTACCTGGCCCACCATCCTTTCTTTTCCAATAAAACTGGAAGCTATATCCTCATGTCCCATGAGAGGTGAAAGGCTCCTAACTGGCCTAGTATCTAACTGAACCAAAGTATTAATTTTAAACCCTTGCAGAAAACCTTGAAGACAAATCACAGCAGCATCAAGGTAATCCTTCCAGTAACTGAATCAACTTAATTAGCTTGATCAGGGAGGAAGAATGATTATAAGCAACCCTGACCTCTTGCTGCATTAACTTTATGATTACAGAAAGTTTCAATACCCCTCACTTGGTGTGCTGATGGAAAACTGAGCTGCTTTCATGAGAGTCATTGCTGCATGTGGTGCGGCCTGATTTACATAAAGATCTAACTGATGGATAACCCCTCCTCCATGCAGAGGTTCATAAGGTCATAGGTGTATAGTAGGGAAACAGCCACTAGGACCTTTGTAAGCCTAGCCACACAGCCTAAATGCCTACTATGAGTTATATGTTTTAGATGTTTATATAGAGGTGATTGTTGGTTATGACATGATTTACTGACTGCCTCTGTCCATTACAGATGTGGGTTCCCAGACCAGGGATGAATTTTTGATTTCTCATCCAATGGTCCATATTATACTTAAATAGAGTAAGAGAGGGGCTTTGTTTCATTTGGATGGGAAGCCTGGTCTAGAGAAAGAGAACTTTTTGACATACATATGTATCTCTCCAAGATGTCCTATTTATGTTGCAAGCAAAATTTAGGCCATTCGATACCATCTCCCACACCCATCTCTTGAACCATCTTTCTAACCTTAATCTCTTCGAGAATACTTTATCATGGCTCTCAAGCTACCTCTCTGACAGGTCTCAAGCTATAAAATGGGGGAAAGACACCTTAACCTTCCTTGCTACCCCCACTGGGGTACCCAGGGATCCATACTCAGTCCAATGCTGTTTAACATCTTTATTAATGATTTCCACAAAGGCATACCCAATACCAAAATTGTACAATGTGCAGATGATTCAATTTTAGTCTGCTGTGCCTCTAACCTCCCGGAGTTTCAAACAATGACCCAAACTGCTTTCTCCACCATTGAAATTGGATGCTCCAGAACTACCTCTTGTTAAATGACAATAAATCTAAAATACTATTATTCTCTCTCTCAAAAGATTCCCCTCTTGATAAAAACTCATTCCAAAGTATTAGCCAAAACAACTCTACTATAGAGGTTGTTCCATTTGCCAAACTGCTTGAGGTTACTATTGATGAACACCTAAAATTCGACACTCACATCCAGCAAAACATTAAGAAAACCAATATAAAACTTGGTATGCTATACAGGAACATCCACTTTCTCTCTACTTCCACCAGACAAACTCTTGCCACTACCTATCTACTCCCCTCACTAATGTATGTATCTCCTCAACTGACAAACTTATCTGAGACTCTCACCTCAAAATTGGAAGTCTGTTATAATAAAATTTCTAAATTTGCGATCAAAGCAAAATTCTCCTCCCATCATTGCATTGCCCTTCATTTTTTAAATTTGCTTGAACTCTCCAACCATCTGGACTATCTTCAAATAACTACAGCCCACAAACTAATTTTTCAGCCTACTAAGTGCCCTGTACTAACCAACATCCTTCAACCTTACAGCCATCAGAGAACTCTAAGATCTACTCACCAAATCCTAATCTGTGTCCAAAAACCCAATCGTCCTGCTGGTCAACCCCTGCTATCCTTTTTCTTAGATAAAAATGGAATTCTCTTCCTCCCGCTCTAAGGACTTGTGAAAACTTTAAAACTCAGCTACATTCCTACCTTTCCTCTCACAGGAAATGCAACTGCACTCTCCCCACCTAGTTTAATAATTCACTCCACCCCTAAGCTCCTGACTAACTCTGAGTACTAGCTTACCAAACATAAATGCACATATTGTAAATATCTTAATTGTACTATGTAACCAATGAATTTATGCCTGCTCTCTAACATGAAATGAAATTGTAAACTGTGTCTTCTTTGCTATGGTTGTATCTGTAACTAAACTATGTAATGCGGAGCTTTTGTCCCCAGGCCTCCACTGAAAATGTGCTCCCTGAGCCCAGCGGACCTCCCTGGTCATCAAACTGGAAATAAATAAATAAATAAATAAAATAGTAGTTCTGATGCTGTCTGTTTTACAGATGTGCAAAAAGTTCATCAGAGCAGGGTCCAGGGATGCCTTGTATGCTAGGCATAGATATACTCTCAGTAGTCTGTAGGAGGCCATATATAGAGGTATTGTTTTCAGATGTTCTTCATAGTACATTGTATTTATGCCCTATATTCTTTCTGTATGGAACAATTACAGACATTCCAGTTGCTCCATTTGTCTGGTCAGGTATAAGCCAAAGGAAGCATTATGCTCAATAATGGGTCTGATGAGGGCCAGGTATAGTGGTACAATTACTTTCCTGGCCCTAGATATCATGCACTTAATTATAAGCTGAGCAACATAGAAAGATTTCCTTACTACCTTTGATAGATGTTAAAGGCTGTGTTACTGTCTACATGTCTTCCCAGATCCCTGACTAGTGGGTCAACTCTTAGGGGTATTTTATTAATGACAAGTTTCCTGAGGTGGTCAACTTCCCAAAAGGTACTATAATGCACTTCTTTGCACTGAGTTGTAAGCCATGGCTTTAGCACCAGCCATTTGTCTGTGTTACACCCTCTTGTAAGATGTTAGAGTTTTGGGGGATTTGGTGATTGCTTCCAGTTTGAAATCATTTGCAAACCTGGTCAGCCAGAGGCCTTTGACATTAGGCTTGACTTCTGAGAAATAGATGCCAAAGGGGAGATGACCCAGAGCAGAGCCTTGAGGCATTCCACTGGTGACTGGCCTCTTTGTGGAGGTGGTATCACCAATAAGAGGGCCAAAGACAGATCCCATGGTTAAAGGTCTATCAAAACTTTTTTTTTCTCTAATCTCTAAAGAACAGTTTATTCTTGGAGTTGTTAGGCTAATCCAACATGGTGCTCAAACAAATGTCCAGGTGCCTCTTTTCCCACCTAAGCAATTTGTCAGAAGCCTTCAATTTCCAAAATCTCTGATTGCACGGCAACTAAGCTGACCTCTTTTAATATGGTGGGCCTCTTGGATGGCCAATAAATAAGGAAGCAATAGCAGTGCCTGGCTGGGATCCTTCTCCATGATAATACCATAAAGACCACAAAGCCTAAAGACCATGTGTTGCAGTCCCTGGCCACCACCTTAGCAGAAGCTCTTTTTCCAATGGCTGCTAGTGCTGCCATCAGGTCTTTGGCACCAGGATTATCAGTTTGGATTATACAACAAATTCAGTCTGTATCATTGCCTTTCTTCATGTCTTGTTGGAAGGTATGGACCCTGCGTTAGCTTCTCATCTAGAGATAGGAGGGCTCTTTTTCTCCTAGCCAGTCCTTGTCCATGCATCTGGGACACCTCAAGATCAGACATTAATCTGTGATGCCATCTATCCTTAAGCCACTGTAATGATAACAGACCTAAAATACAGTGACAGAATAAATAAAACCATTAAAAAATATACTAACTCCGAGATGAAAGAGAATGGTAAATTTCGCATTACACATTGTACAGCGATCTCTATTCACACTGTTCGATATTTCACAACTTCGATCGTCTGGTCTTCACTGATCAGTGGTTCAATCTTGGGAAATTCCGATCCTTTGAAGTAGACACATATAGATATACAAATTAATATATAGAAACAAATATATAATGTTATATGATATTGTATTAATCGATGTTATTCTTGTTATTATAAAAATAAATGTTTGCATTTAATAAAGAAAACTTCCTATATTGCTTGCCATTAAAAATCAGTGACAGGAAAGCTACGTTAATTATCCCTAATGGTTGAAGGATCGGCAAAAATAAAGAAATAATAAATATCCAGATGGCACTAAATTCCTTGGATGTTTTGAGTGTGCTGCTGCTATAGCATTCTAGAATACGAGACTACACAACCAATATACTAATGAAAAGTCCACCTGCGATCCAAACAGCCACCCTACAAATATTAACTCAAAAGATGAACTGAAATTCCTGTCCATGAAAAGTGAGAAACAGCCAGGTCCCTAGCCTGATGTTCACAGAAATGGAACAAGAAAAAATAAGTCAGGCAGAGGATCTAATGACTGTCATTCTTCATTGAAAGTCTCTGTTGATTGCAGAAAAGTACATTTCCATGAAGATTAGCCCAAAAGTGAGGAATGATCTTCCCTACACAATCACCCAGCTAGTGTACAAAATCCAGATGTTTGACAAGTTGTATGATCTACCCTACTGTTTGAAACAGAGACAGACCAAACCCATGCCCCTGGATGGTAATTAGAAACTGAATTCCATGCCATCGAGGACTTCATCACTCTGTCCATTGTTTTTTTTTTTTTTTTTTTTTTTTGTATATGCAGGTAAAAGAAACTTGGACTTCTATCTCCACTGTGTGCCAATGATGTGGCCACTTGCCGTCACTCTGAGTGTTAGTGAATCATAGGTTCCTAGTTTAATACTAGAATAACAACCACTAGGACCCTTATAAGCCTAGCTGTGCAACCACAATGTGACCAACAAATTTGATTCATATAATTGGAAATGTATTATTTGTCTCTGTCCATCAGAGAGATATGATCAAGACCAGGGGTGAATTTATGACTGTCTAGCCATTGGTCCATGTTGCACACATAAAAGGGGATAGGGAGGAATTTTGTTTAATATGGATGGGGAGTCTGTTCCAGAAAATGGAAATTCTCTGAGGAACATATCTCTCTCTATAACATATCCTATTATGTCGCTAGCAAAATTTAGGACTTTTAGTCTAGTAGTTCTGATGATGTTTGTTTAGTGGATGTACAAAAAGTTCAATAAAATAGGGTCAATGGATACCATGTATGCCAGGCAAAGATAATCTCTCAGAGGTCGGATACCTTGTAAAGAGACAGGACTTTGAGATGGTCAACATTGGGCATTGTGCTTACTCCTTGTATTCTTTTTATAAGGAACATTTGTGGACTTTCCAGTTGCTGTGTGTGTCTGGTCAGGTACATATCGACAGGAGCATTATAGTCTCTCTTTTTTAATTTCTCCAACACTTTTGGGTTTCTAATACCATGACAAGAATGGACCCCATTCCTAAGTCAAACTGCGATTAACGTTCATGAAATTAGTATTATTTCAATCTTTGATGTCAGCCAAAAGTGCTCTTCTCAGCACCCACAATGTGCCCAGTAATGACTCCTTCTGCATTAGTATGGAGTTACATGTATTGGTAACGTATCTAAATACGATTGTCGATTCTTTCTTATATGACCCGTTGCTCCTACTACTATTGGAACTGTCTGGATATCCTTCTTCCACATTGCTCTCATTTCTGCCTGCGAATCCCGATATGTTTTGACTTTGTGTCTCTCTCTCTGTATGCAAGACACTGTAGTCACTGGGTGTGGCACTTTCAATGATCAATGCTACTTTTGTCTTTTTTTCTGGACCACTATATCTGGTTTTCTAGCATTCATCTTTTGAACTGTTGGTAAAGGATGATCCCATTCTCTATGATACTGTGTGGCTCATGTTTCCAGCGTTTTTCAGCCACTTCAGTACCATAATGTTTGCACAATCCCCAGTGCAACAGTCTTGACACATTATTATGCCTTTCAGTATACAGTCCTTCTGCCATTAGTATATCACAACCAGCAACAAGGTGTGCACCTGTTTCCAGATCTGTTTTACAAAACCTACATTTGTCTGTTTCTCCCACATGTTCAATGGACTTTGTAAACCAACACAGCCTACTGTCTTTGGCCATCAGTATTAACCTTTCATCTCTTGGCTTGAATTTGCATCTCCTTAACCATTCCTGTGTTCAGTGCTGATCAACATGAGGTTCTTCCAGAAGTTTTCCATAATTGTAACTATATTTATGCATTTTCCACATTTATTGCCTTCTCATCTGATCCTTCACCTTATATTCTTTCATTTTTTGGCACATTCAGTTGCTGCCTGATTTTTATCTACTTCTGGTTGGATTGACATTCCCGCTTGAATATGTTTCTGCTATACTAAAAAGGGAAGTCATCTTAGGTTTATTCTCATGTTTCAAAACTTTCACTTATGTTTGGTTCTTGTGAGATCAGCAGCTCTATACATGTAATCAGTTTCAAGGAGGCCCTTACCTCCTTCAGAACGGGGAATATATATATATATATATATATATATATATATATATATATATATATATGTGTGTATAATATTGGTATGCACTGATTTTTACAAATCATTCGGTGAGGATGAAGCATCCTTCTTGTTTTTCTGTCTAATCTATCCAACACATTTTGAGGCCAGTCAATCACTCCAAAACTATAAGTTAGGACAGGAAGAACAAATTGGTTTATAGCTTGAAGTTTACTCCTAGATGTAAACACTGTTTTCAGAATTAATTTGAGTCTTCTAAAATATTCCTTACTAAGTTTTATTCGCATTTCTTCAGGTTTTATTGTTCATCCTTCATAAATTCCCAAATATTAATACACTGCCTCTTGCTCAAGTTCTTTTATATCACATTCTTGTCCCAAACAGATGTTTTCCTGGTGCTGCCGTTTTCCTGCTTTAAAGGTTGCTTTTGGACATTTATCAAGACCAAATGACATTCTTATATCATCTGAAAAAGTTTTGACTGCTTGCAGTTCTTCTTCCAGTTTCTCATCTGATGACCTACACAGTTTCAAACCATCAACAAGGAGAAGACAGAAGGTATTTTCACTTTGTTGTTTTCTAGGAGCCAAATTATAGCCATGGCCTAATCTGTTAAGTACACAGCTTAAATGTTTAAGGGCAAGACAGAATAGCAGCTATGACAGGGAGTCACTCTGGGAAAATAACCCTTTGAATTTTTTATCCCCGAAATAATAATTTGTCCTTTATTATGGCTTAATTGCATAGTGGTCTGCCATTGTTTCACGGTCACTGTAAGGTAACTGATCAGTGTACGGTGTATCTTATATACCTAACACTGATCTGTTACATTACAGTGATATTACATTACAGCAGTATACTCTGTGATGGGTCTGATGAGGGCTGAGTATAGTGGTATGATGACCTTTCTGGACCTAGATGCCATAACCCTGTTTATAATTTGAGCAGCATAGAAAGATTTTCTTAGTACCTTGGACACATGTTGGTCGAAGGTTAGGTTACTGTTTATAGGAGTTCCCAGATCCCTTGCTAGTAAATCAACTTTTAAGGGTGTTTTTATTGATGACATAGTCACCCAGGGTGGCAGACTTCCCAAAAGGTACTATATTGCATTGTTTGGTGTTGTGTTTTAAGCAATAGTGTTGGCACCAAGTGTTGGTCCGTATTTGACCTTCCCAAAGGGTGTCCTCATCTTGTGAGGGATTCAATGACTGCTCCAAATTTCCAATCATATGTGAACTTAGTTAGGAAAAGCCTTTGACATTGGCTTTGACATCTAAGAAGTAGATTCCAAATAGGAGGTGGACCCAGCAGGGAGACCTGGGGGGGACTCTATTAATGACCGGACTCTTTGTGGAGATGACTTCATCAATTTATATCCTCATTGGTCCTATAAGTGAGCCAGCTAGCTATCTTACATGTTATAAAAGGGTTTATGCCTAGTTCTATAAGTTTGCTGACAAACTATTACTATTTACTGAACTATTGTATCAAATGCTTTAGTCAGATCTAGATAGGCAGTATGCACCATTTTCCCTTCAGCTATTGCCTTATTGACCTTTTCAAAAAATGTTCACCACATTCAGTAAGCATGACCTTCCTTTGACAAAGTCAAAAAGAGGTCTCTTATTCCCTTGTTGGTAATTCCCATGATAATTCTTTCCATGACTTTACAAATAAGACTAGTCAGACTAATTGTTCAGTAGTTTCCAGGATCTCTTGAAAGTCCTCCCTTATTATGAATGGAGGTGACGATAGAAGTCCTCCATTTACATGGCACAAAGCCTGTTTTAAAACTATAGCTAAATAATGACTCCAAGGCTCCTGATAAGTCATATTTTAGACTAAACACCAAAACAACAAGCAAAACCAAGCTAAAATGTAAAAGGCAAGGAAGTAGTAAAAATATCAATTTCTTTATTCACGAACCAATATTGTAAGCGCTTTCGGTCGCACTTCAAATGTGCAACCTTCATCAGACAACATCAGCTCAAAGCTCGAAATTTAAAGCAACAATACCCCCTTCTTGTCATAAAGAATACAAATACACATCCCTAGCAGCTTTCATTGTATAATGCATATATGATAATGCATTTTAACAAAAATCAATTTATTCCAAATTCATATCAAATATAAATATATATATATATATATATATATATATATATATATATATATATATATATATATATACTTTCATATTCCATAAAATTAAAAATAAAAGAATAAAAATAAAAATATATCAATGTAGAAATATATGTATACATACAATGCATAATACATGCATATATAATATAAGGTCATACTTATGTACATCCCAATAATTGTGTACTTAAAGTACTCTACACTTCCCCAGGAAACTTTTATGTTTATATAATTAATGTCTTTCTAAAGCTTTCAATTTAAGTATACATTTCAGGGAACTAATTTCATTAAGTTCAGGGTACATAGAGGCGTTGGTCAATGATTGCCACCACAATTCCCTTTGTTCTAATATTAAAGACCGTGGACCACCCCCTAGGATCAACATTCACTTGTTCAACCACCAAAAATAGAAAAAAAATGATCATTACGGTCATTACTGTGTCTAGCTAGAGCATTGGTACAGTCTTTTTTCATATGCTGTACTGATGTTCATACACTCTCTGCTTGAGGTGGTGTTCCATCTTCCCAGTATAAAATTGTGGACACCATTGACACTCATCCAAATATACTACACCATTTCTATTACAAGTAAACCTATCCTTAACGGAGTAGTCAACCATATTCAATGTAAATTTATTAGTTACCTTTATGTATTTACAGTGGTTACAGAAACCACATTTAAACATCCCCTCAGGTCTGGTGGGTGCTGCCCGATTTCTTTCAATCATATTTTTAAGAGTATGTTTGTGTTTGTGTATTATGTGCCATTGGTGGTGTGTGAGTGGATTTGCTATGCACTTCTATGTGAGAGCTTAGCCCCAGTGTCATTGTGTAGGTGCAGCTCTTGCATATTGTGTTTGCTTCTTTAAGAATTAAGTGGTTGTCAGTAAACATTGTCTACACTGTCTCAAAATGCACATATCCCTCAGGTTGGTTACAGAAAAGTTAGGAAATTGCAAATCCATACTGTCCAGTCCATTGATTTGTGAACTACAAGGGGGAAGTGTATCGGGGTTAGAAGGATATTATGGGTGCTTTATTGGAGCAGAATATGCTAAACACTAAACACTACTAAATTCTATTAACTTTAATCTTTCCACAATACCAAGTTCAACTAAATCTGTAGGTATTGCCCTTGACTCTCATCTCTAAGCTTGTTGGCACACAAGGTATTTGCGCTATATTGCTACTTTACAGGGCACAGTTTTATTAACCATTCTTTCTAGGTGTTTGCTACTATACAAAGCAGTGCTAACTCATGCAATTACAAAAAATTTTTAGCAGCACAGAAAAAAATAAATAAAACTAACTAATAAGCCCTCTGGCCAATAAAATGACTATACTATGAGTCCTTTTGTGTATTTCCCAACTCAGATAGACCAGGCAATCACCTCCTGCCACGAGATGAATAAACCTAGTCCTCTTATTGCAAAAAACACAGCAGAAAAGATCCACAAGTGCAATACTACCACAAACTACTTAAACATTTAGCTGAAAATCTCTTGCTGAATGCAATTTCAAGAAAGTCTTAACAGTAGTAACAGTGTGTGGATGAACATTTTTTTATTTGACAAAAGTAAAATTAGTGAAATGTACACATAGAGCAGGAAATAGTAGGGATCACTCAAATAACTTGTGTGATTTAGCAATCAAAGGAACTTAAATTTACCTGAATAGCACTGGATACAAGTAAAACACTACATTAATGCAGGCTAGGATTCCAAGCTTTGGCGAGCTCTTGGACACTGAGCAGGAGACAGTATGTAGTAAATGAGGTTTACTTACGAGCTGTATTGATTTGCTGGGTCAGCACTCAGCATCATGGATCTGTAGAAAACAAAAGGTGGGAAGAGTACAAAATAGCTTATACAACAGTCTATAGGAATGAAAGAGAGGAGGGATGGACTTTTGAAAACAGCTTATCATAAGGACTGGAGGCCACAGACACAGCCTTTTTATAAAACAACACAAGCAATAAGGGTGTGAAGGATGGGAAAAGCCTACAAGGCCAGCTAGAGCAGCATATAATCAAATAAAGGCAATATCAGAGCTCTTTCAGAAACTTTAGCTGAATGTCTTAGTAGGGGATGGTGCGGACACAGAATGCAACTTTAAGCAGGTAAAAGATAAGAAGACTATAAAAGCACTGAAGCACAAACTGGAGCAGACACAGTTCTCTCACTATTTACATTCTGCTATAGATTAATGCACCAGTCTATGCAGAAATTTACCAGGAACTCTGTTTATGGAAAAAAAATCCAGTAATAAATGACTAAGGCTCAAAATATCTCAGGATTACATAGCTCTGCCATCAAGGGCTATGTGCAAGCAGGATTTAAAATACAAATTGATAGCTTTGAAAAGTAGTTCTACTTGTGGAAATAGAAGTGCAGAATAAATAGAAACACAATCTTCACACAACTGTTAATAAACTAAACTAACATCACAGAACAAATTTAAAAATGTAAACAGATGGAACAGAGCAGAATAGTACAAAGAATTATAACCACTCAGGTCACTAAGTACAACTGAAATATTTAAGCAAAATTGAAATAATTAATATAATTTAATTCTCTCTCTCTTTCATTTTTTTGAAAAGTTAGTTACTTGCAGTTCCACACGTCTCCAAGTCTCAGATAAAATATATTGGGTGGGGATAGCTCTGTGGTGGAAATAGGAACTAGTGAATAAAAAAAAGGCAATGTTTGAGCTCTTGCAGAAACTTTAGCTTAATGTGTTAGTGTGGGATGGGGCACACATAAAATGCAACTTTAATCAGGTAAACGTTAAGCAGAATATAAAAGCACTGAAGCACAAACTGGAAAAGAGACAATTCTGTCACTTCTGATCTGTTACAGTTTAAGGCACCAGACTATGTAGAAATTACTGCGGTGGTGGTGCTGCGGTAGCGTTGTCGCCTCACAGTAAGACGTTGTCCTGTTCGATTCTCAGCTACAGCGTCTTCTGTGTGGAGACGTGTGAATGGGCATACCTTCGTTGAAGGTTGTACATCAGAGCCTGCAACTTGGCACGTAAAAATCTACTGCCAATCATTAGTGGACCGGAGTTCCGCTGTGGTGACCCCTAACCGGGAAAAGCTGAAAGACACAACAACAACTGTTTATGGGAAAACAAATGCAATAATAAATGACTAAGGCTCAAAATCAAGCAGGATTACACACTGTGATTTAAACAAACTTTTACAAAGTAATTCTACTTGTGGAAAAAGAAGTGTGGAATAATATTAAAAAAAAAAAAACAATCATCACACAACTGTTAATAAACATAACTAAGGTTCCAGAACATAGTTAAATATGCAAACAGATGGAACAGAGCAGAAAAGTGCAAAGAATTATAACTACACAGGTCACTAAGTACAACGCAATTATTTAAGCAAAACTGAAATAATTAAAATAATGTAATTATCTCTCCTTTTTTGGAAACGATTGTTGCTCACGGTTTAACCCCTCTCCAAGTCTTGGATGAAAGACCTGTCAAAGTTATATTACCCCAGATGGGACTCAAACTCATTATCTTTAAGTTAGGAGGCCGATTCCTTATCCATTAGGCCATGGGGGTCTGACTATCTGGAGGATTAGAGATACCCTAAAGAGTGATTAAGAAAAAAACTCCCCACTCAACTAAACTCAAAACCCTCCCAGAGAAAAATGTCAACCCCTGACTACATTTTGGAGTGAAAAACTCATAACCACTGACTATTTTGATAATATTCCTTATAAATTCAAAACAGTGACTTCCCACTGTATTAAAAAAAATGTAAAACAGTGCTTAGACTTACCTGCTCTTTCGCTGACAGATGGATGGTGTATGCAAGCTGAGTGCAGAATAATGAAACTTTGAGCCGCTGACATGAAATGCGATCCAGGTCAGTAATTCATTCATTTATTTATTTATTTTATTTTATTTTACACTTGTTACAATTCAAGCCTTTCTACCAGGGAGAGCTCGTCTCCCCACCTCAAATCAGCTCAAGGACAACTAGGCTTACAGGTAAGTCTTCATCCCAAATCAGTAAAACTTAATTCCTTTCTGAAGGCATATTTGAATCCCAAAATATCACTAGTGTCTTGTTAGTGGAATGTACAACATGCTACTAAAATTTTTATCACATTCCTTTTTACTTTGTTCAGTGGAATGGACACATCTGATCTGCTATTGGTTTTCAAAAAAAAAATCCTGTTTCATGAGATGAAATGTCAGAGTCATACCTATCATTTTCAACAGTTATTTGTAGTGTTCCTTTGATGTTGATAATGTGTATCTAGATACATACTATCTATTTAGATTGAGTATTTGGAAAACAGGATTTTCAATGAATTTGGTATTTTTGTCTAGACCACTCAGTCACTATGTCCTGCTTTGTTTCACATGTTTATTACTCACAGTACTATCATTTTACAGTTAAAAACATATGTGCAAGTTCTCATAAACCATCTTATGAACCCAGAACGTCATTGTTTTTAGAATCATGAATCTCAGAAAAAAGAAAGAGAAAAATTATTGTCCTTGCTTATAGGATCATAGGATCATAGAAGATTACTAGGCTATCAACCCAGAGGTCATTTCAAGCCTAGCCATTTCATCCCAATGTAATGCCATAGAAATGTTAGTTAATATCCAAGATTGCATTTAGTAATGACTGCCCATTGACAAATCAGCCCAGCAGTCTGAGGTCTAAGCCATGCTCCCATGAAATCTGTGCTGGTTTTAAACACTGTTACTGAAATGATAAATAACAGGAGAAGGAGGGAGAATGTGGCATAAAGTTAAGCAGCAGTCGGGAGTGGACATCATAAGGGATTAAAGATTTGAGTTGTGAATGAGCTTGTTTCTACAGTCCAGTGTATGATTCCATCACTTAACCAGGTCACTCCTGAAATGGGACATGTCCAGTGGTCTAAACAAACTAACAAATTAGTAAAATAATACCAATACTATTTATAATAATAATAATAATAATAATAATGGTGATCAGTCTGGGGGGCGTACATAACATCATTATAAGGAGACAGCATACCTCTGAACTATCTTTGACTTTGCATAATGTACCTAATTTTGCATCATACTTTTCTCTGATCTTCATAAAATTTGATTTCCTGCTGAATCACTTAGGATTACACATCGTCAACAATGACAGAAATTAGAGATGCATACTTGTCATTGAAAATGCATGTTGATGCAAAATCAATTATCCTATTAAGCTTTTAAGTGAATTGTAACAATAATGAAATATTGCCCCTGATTCTGAGACTTTGTCCCCCCTTATTTTTGTCTTAATCTAACATTCTTGAGCAGAGTAGGAAAGGGGCAAGGGGGTAAAAAAGGAAAAGGTGAAGAAGTTTTGTACGCTAGTAGAGGAAGACAGGAAGGGTAGTTGAAGAACGTGAACAGCAATATGGAAATCATTATACAGCACGCCAGATTTAACAAGTATGAGAGTCTTAGAATAAGTCGAGACGATGAAAGAAAAATGAGATAAGTAAATAAATTCACCGAAATAGTTCATCAGCAAATGCTTTTTATTCTCTTTCATTCTACCCATACCTCTACCTGAAATCTACAGAGGCATCCCTTTTGTTGTTTGCTGTCAGCGTTTGACATGTCAATAGTAGTGCCTACCACATCTGCACTCTGTGAAATCTCGTAACTTGTCCTTCTACTGCGTTGGATAACTGCAAAAATCAATGAGTAGGTAAGTGAAAGAGAAACTACTTCTGGCATTCACCATTTTAATTAAACTAATTATGTCACTGAATTCAGTCGGATCGCAAGAGATCATTTACTAGCATTTATCTAACATTTACTGAGTGTGCTCTTAGATGCAACCTGTGATTCTCAGACAATGACAGAAAATTCCATTTGTCACCTCGGTCTAAAATGGGTTTAATCCACTTAATTACTATGACTACTTAGATGTGAAACTCTCCAGTGCAGGAGGCTTATTATGTGGCATCAAGATCTGATTCTCAAAATTAGCTTAAATAGATCAAAATGCATTTTAATTTGCATGCAAAACAGAGACATACTTTACTTGCTTGGATCTGTTGTACTTGTCTCAGTTGTTTAGTCACTTATGTAGCTTAATTACCTTTAACCATGACCATTTCAAGTGAACCTCTGTACCTGAAAGTTCTTATAAATAAGCTGTGTGTATAGTAGTTACTTTCAGAACAGTACAAGTTGAGCATCTGCTTCAACAAGCATGCTATTGAGCTAACATATATTGACATTTAGGACTTCTTAGCAGCATATTTGCACTTGATACAATATGTGTTTAGTAGCTTAATAATGAAATAAGAAGGGAATCACCAAAAGATATATGGGAATTCAGTGACATCTCGCAAGTGAGCATGGTGACTGAAAAGATGTGCAGCCTCGTCTTTCCACGTTTTTCAAGTGGAACCACACATTCAGCATTCCACTCATCACACGCTGTTCCTTCATTATGGAACATCATTTCACAGAACTGTACGGAGTACCACAATCTCTGTGCTAATTTATTTCCTACAGATTTATGCATGCAGATTGCTTGGCTTGTCAGTTTGTCTGTTACGTTGAGCTCGTTTTTTTACCGGATATTTATTACTTTCCTCCTCTGTTTCTCTCGCTAATGGACCAGTACATATAGTGTCAGACTGGTGTCTATCTATATCCTGAAACAGTGGTCAGGGCCAATAACATCTGAACTATTAATAAAGAATGTCTTTAGAGTGGTACAAAATAAATGATGCATTTCATCTTTATTTGTATTTTATTTACAAGTGTCTTACAACAGGACTATTTGTATTGTTTAAGTAATGCTGCGCTGTCGTTCAACTCCTACACATTATCAGATCTTCTTGCACTTGTCTTGCGTGTGTGCGTGTGTGTGTGTGTGTGTGTGTGTGTGTGTGTGTATGTGTGTGTGTTTATTACATCTTTCAAACTATGCAGTGATTGGTTTATTATGACAATGTTGAACTGGACTTTGTCGAATGATGGTATCATCGGCCAACATCCGCGAAGGTGACAATGTCGAATTCCAACACTGTAGAAGTATGTCTCGAATTCTACCTCAGAACGGGCTTTAACATGGGTCGAGATAGGGGTAAGATTTGTACTTCGACAATGTCAGGTTCAACATTGTCGCCAAACGGCCTCTGGACTTTGTCAAAGTGGATTCGACCGAATCCACTTCAACATTGTCATAGTAAACTGTAGTGATTATGCATCAGTTTCCATTTTCCTAGATCTCACTGGTTCATGGTAAAACAGTCAGCTCAAGTCATACACGAGGACCTTTTTTATACTTAGCTGGTTTGCTAGTGTAGTATTGAAGAAACATGCCTAAATAAACAAATTTTATCTTCCATCCCATTTGTTTGTTTCCCTCTAACTTCATTTGCACATTGTGTGGCTGTGAACATGTCACTTGGCCTGAGCAGTGTATGGAGATATCCACTGATATGAGGCCAGTGTATTCTAAAGAGCCACCAGTTTAAAGATGTACTAAATTACTTATGCAGTACCATAACCAATCCAATATAGCTATTACTCTTTAAAGTACTCGGGTTACTGCATTCATATACAGATTCCAACTCAAATCTAGATACTTTGCAGAATCATCTTTGATAATATACTGGGCCAGATTCATTAACAACTACACTAACTGTAGCGATCGTGTTGGCATTGCGTAATGCCACCAACACAATACCACATTATTTTATATTTAATAAGTGGCTCTACAAGGTGTGTAGAGCCGCCAAACATAGATAAATGGCAGAATATGGTAATGACAGGATAAAGAGCAGAAGTGCATGCTAATAAACCAATCCAATATGGCAGAGATTTTCATGAAGTATCGTGCGGACTCAGTGTAGGCCTTTGCCACGTAGGCCAAAACTCTTTGAAGTACAGGCATTGTTATAGTTAGAAAAAAAAGAAAAAACATGTTAGGGGTTGCTGCTGCTATTATTATGCCTTGTATGCAACACGATTTAAATCAGGCTGCTGCTGTTGCTGCTGCCAGACCTTGGGCAAGAAGACAAAGGGTGTTTAGACCCCCATTGGACTTATCATGGACTGAATGAAACAGAAATTGTTGAGAGCTACAGGGTGGACAGGGAAACACTGGAGGAAATATGCAACCTCTGCTGTCCCTACCTCAGGCCATAGGGAAATCATAGAGAACCCACCCCAAATGAAACAAAGCTATGTTTAGAATTATATATAACAGCTCCTGGTACTTTCAAGAGGACCAGAGAAGATATACTAGGATGGTTAGAGGCATCAGCCTCAGGAATGTTACATGAGTTTTTAAATGCAATGCTACTACATACAAGGGAGTATATCTGTTTACCATGCAGTCCACATGAGAGAACAAGAACCGAGCAAGACTTCTATGGAATAGGACCTTCCCTGAAGTTTTGGAGGCCAGAGATTGCATACGCAGAGAAATAAAACCCCTACCTGGGGAAAAGAGAATGAGGCACATCAAAAGAAAAGGTTTCCACTCTATGAACTGTCAGGTTGTCTGTAAAGCCCAAAGGATCATCTGCAATGTCTGTACAAGTAACCAAGCAGTTTCCATGACTCACACATATGGCACACCTGTGAGCTGTACACTAGGCTTGCTAGGGGTAACATTTCTCAAGAGCATCTCATGGGGGATGCAGGTTATGCACTTGAACCTGGCTCCTGACACATGTGAGAAACCCATACAACCCCACTTATCCAGGATACAAAGAGGACAAGCCTGACTCCAAAGATGTGATTATTTGCAACTAAGAGTCACATATATCTTTCTTTCAGCTTTTCCCAGTTAGGGGTCACCACAGTGGAACTCCGGTCCGCTAATGATTGGCAGTGGATTTTTATGGTGCCGAGTTGACAGCCCAATGCCCAACCTTCAAAGGAGGCACAAGAGTCACATATATGTGATAACAAAAGTTTATATCAAATACTAGTATACAGTATATCTCCTAACTTATTGATTATATTCCACCTGTTAAGTCGTACTCTTTCTCTGAGAAAATGCTACTAGTTTTGCTGTTTTAGCCTCATTTACTATTAGTAAACCATACCAAGTCCTGCAGTTATCATTAGCCCTAGGTCATGCATTTCTATTATTGTATTGGCTTATAACTCATATCTTGTATACTACTGAAGTGGCCTGTTATACTATAGATTTTCAGCTCTGTATTTCTATCTGTATATGTCTAAAATGTTGATGTTTTTAAGTTTTTGTAGCTTATATATGTTAGATTGCTTTTGTTACTGGAGCTTTTCTCCTCAGGTCTCAGCTGAAAAAGGGTTTTTTGCCAAGTCAGACTAACCCATTTAACAAATCTCAAATAAATAAGTAAAATAAATAAATAAATTATATCTCCAGAATGTACAGTGTTCAGGGCCAGTAACAACAGGTGCATACCAGTCAACAGTACTGTTTAGTTAGTTTGCATGGGTATAAAGTGCTATGGCTAACTGAGTTATTTTTTCAATGTGTGCGTGTCTGCATGTACACCATCAAGCTACTAGCACAATGTCTTAGCATCTTGGACAGTAGTGAGCCATGACTGGTAGACTACTAATTTCAGCGTTGAAACCGCCAACCATGAAAACCACCTCTGCCATGAGTTGCACCGCTACTTCCATGGCCCTGGCTAGAAGTCACAGTGTTTCCTGAAAGTGAGCATTGTCTGCAAGATAAGTTTTCATCAGGACTACATCCAGAACCATGGCCCTGTGGCTTACCATGTCTGGATCTGGACACTGCAATCATGGACAGAGTTGTGGATGTAATGTCACTATGGGAGTGGCATATTGCACGGCCACGTTTGCTAACAGCAGAAGATGTAGCAGCTCTCCAACCATGTGGATGTCCACCCTCTCCCAACAGACATTCCATCATGGAAACTGCACAATCCGATATGTTGTTCATCCTCTCTAAGTGGTTGCCCACATGGTTCATAGAGTCACTCAAATCAAAATGCATGACATTTAGTAGTTGCACTATCTCATCCAAGGCCCAGGTGGAACATGGCTATGCCTCAACTATGGCCCTACATGCATGTCTGGCTGAACCTAATGACATACCAGCTTAAGGAAGAAAGTGGACAGCTGGCATCCTTTACCAATCTTCCTGTGTGGTACCATGCCTTCACAATGGCTGTAGGTGGAGGGGGGTTCTATATCACAATGTCAAACTTACAAAAGTTCGATTGTTGTAACATCGAACCCTAAAGTCCAAAACCCAACAAAACTGAAAACACAGAACAGCAATTTTTTTTCCCAGGGAAAAAAAAAATCGCTGTTCCGTGACAAAAAAAAAAAAAAATGAACCTTAAACTTAAACTAAACTGGGGGGTTTCACCCCCCACACCCTCCAATGTGGGGGGCTGTGCCCCCCCCACACCCATACTTAAATATACCAACTCTGAGATCACACCACAGTGGAGGAAATAGCAAAGCCCGGAAAATGGGCCACCTAATTTTTTCCCTGGGATGCCGTGGCTTCACTATTTTCAACTTTCAGACCTTAGGGTTCGATATTACAATGTTCAAACTTGTTTTAGTTCACTGTTATAATATAGACCTGGCAGAGGCAACTGGCTGTGCAACTGGAGTAATCGCACTAGCCTTATGAACTGTGTCAGTGTCAAGCTGTCCTTTATCAGAGGTCTCTTTGTCTGTATATGTGCAGGCTTACTGACTGTCTCCAATATATGGGCAGGAGATATGGGATCACAACCTCAGTGCATAGTGCCACCCTCAGGATCAGCTATGATAACAAGGAATAAACACAACAAACAGGAAATGGGAGAATAAAATTTATCACATATTTTCCTTATAATAAAGGTATGCTAAACGTCTTAACAGATGCTAAATCTACAATAACTTAACTGTCATATAGACCATAATGTACTCTATATAGAGTATGAACAATAAACAAATGTGTGCTTACCACGTTCAGGTGGTCTGGCAGCTTGCAATCCAAAAGTGCCTGTATGATAGGAATGGAAATGAAAGAAGTCTACTAAGGATCACAGTGCAATGGAAACAATAAAAAGAGACCAAGCTCCTTCACAAGTACAGATATATATATATATATATATATATATATATATATATATATATATATTTGAAACTTTGAAATGTAAATAAAAAAATAAAATAAAAACTATTTTTTTTTTGCAGTGGAGTCCCCACATCCCTGCTAATTAAATATACCAACCACAAAATCAGATTACAGTGAGGAAAACCATAAATACACTGTCCAGTGCTGTTGTGCTGTACAGCAATCTCCATTTAAACAGTTTGAATTTTCAAAATGTTGATCAATGGTCTCAACCATAAGAAATTTGAAGTTTTAAAATTTCAAAATTTATATATATATATATATATATATATATATATATATATATACAGATAGATATATATTCTATAAATAAATATCAGGCATTACACTTGCTTCTTGCATACATGGAGGGTATGCTTGTGACACGCTCAGTCTGTTGTCCACATCTGCACCAATGTCAATAATTGCTGCAGAACCCATTGATGAGCTATGTGGACCTCTTTTAGTGGACAGGAAGTCTTCATTTTCAGTTAGCAGTGGTTCGGTAGCAAGACCACCCCTGTAGTCACGTGTTCCCTGGCAACTGCAATGGTCCTATGGTTGGCAGAGGTTATCATGGATGTTACCCTGTGTCTTATTTGGGATTAGGTTTTACCATGCCCTCCAACAGCAGTAAGTCCAAGGAGCACCTGCTGCTATATCCTGCCTCAGGCAGACTGGTCTCCTCTACTTCTCCCTAACAGAAAAGCTCCATGGCGATGTAAGAAAAGCTCCATGGCAATGTAAGGCCTGGATAATGACCTCATTTTCTGCTTCATTATATGGCAGCTTATGGGGTACATATATTTTCTTGGATGCCATATGCATGGATGAGATTGAAACAGAAAATAGACAGAAAAAAAAAATAAATATATAATAATTGGATAAGATGGCTGTGAACTCTATTCTTTGTGACTGCATGCATCCAACATATTCACAATCTCTATGTATTAAGTGATCACTATGACTACACACAAGTTATGCCTCCCAAGATAAAGAAAAAAAGTGAAAAATTTAGTTTAGGCTGCCTTAGGTACCTCAAACATGCTTGTATCATTGTGCAGCCCCACCCCCCTTCCAACAAGTAAAGTACTTATTTTAGTAAATTCATGTTTCAGATGTCAAATTCTGTGGTACAATGTGTAACTAAAGTGAATCAAGAAAAATAAGCCACTTTAAGCATTATTCAGATCCTCTTTAGAGATCACTGCAATTTTTCAAAATATTTGGTTTTCCATTTATTTTTCATTTTAAGATCCATTTGCTCTCCACTTGGCAACATGCAAAAATACTTCACTACTTAAGGAAAAAAGTGAAACATTTAGTTTATGCTGCCTTAATGTAGCTCAAACATGCCTGGCAATGCTTTGCTTTTCTCAACACTATTTACAGTACTAAGATGAGAAATTCTGCCTGTCATAGAAGTATCTCTGTGGGACAAGGTGTAGGGGTAGCAACTTTAGATAAATAATACAGCATATTAAAGTGATTAGAACTCCATCCATTACTGCTTAGTGTCAGTGTTATTGTGACTGTACATCTCACTAAGACTGTTGTCAAGCACATTGGCTTTGCACACATATAGATGTTGATCCTTCTTGCTAAAATCTATGACAATTTGTTATGCAGCAATGTTTTTATTCAGAGTAGTAATGACATTTGATTTCATGTTCCTTGCATAACATATGTAGGAAGTGTTATCTTCTGGCACAAAGTAGTAAGACAACATGCTGTCTATTGTTGAATTACTACAGCATTTGCTGGCATACATATCCTTTGCAGAAATAACATAATACAATGCCTTCATATAACCACATATGTCACAACTGCACTGACATTTCTACTGTGGTCCATTCATCCAGTCAAATGCCCACATGTTCAACATCCCCATTCAGTGCCTGCTAGCATTGTTGGACCTTATACTGCAGTGTATGAATGACATGTCCCATGGTTATAATGTGTCCGCTTACATTGTGAGAGTCCTCTATGACCCTTTAATCTTAGAGATTATCACTCATAAATATGATGTAATAAATTAGCATAGCTGGATTGTCATACTAGTCATACTATTCCACTAAGAGGAACTGCAGCTTTTTTTTTATTTCCAGCTTCTTCACAGTGTCACCTCTTCACCTGGCCTCCCATTTAGTGACTATACATATAGGGGCCCTAAAACACTGCTAGGCACAATTTTTTAATATTTTTCTTTTCTTTCTCCATCTTTACATTTGCTTTTATACTTAGTCTATATATCTTACCATTCACCTCTGCTGTTTTAGCTACTACTATCAACCTGACTACGTCAAACTTGTACACAATTTAACTGTATAAAATTGCAAAAGATGCAAACTTCAAGATGCAACTCTCACCTTTGTATCTTATTCTGTAATTCTAACTTATGTATTGTCTCATTCTAACTGTAAAAAATCATAACAATTTTTTTTTATTCTGTGTATCTAATTTTAATTTTCATGTTTATGTACTGTCTATGTAAACATGATTGCTGCTCTTATACTCCTTATAATTGCTTTTTAGTAATTTGTTGAGCTGTTCTCCCTGGGAGTATGCTGAAAATGGACATGTATCCAGTCAGACACTCCTAGTCAACAAATTTGTTTTATTTTTATTTATTTATTATATTTTGTTGACCCGAAATGTCCGACTGGGCCAGAGGCCCATTTTCAGCAGAGGCCTGGGGAGAAAAGCTCCACAGAAAATAAAATACAAGTACATTTTAGATACACAGATCATCACAAAAATAGAATGCATTTTTACAATATCAAAAAAAATTACATATTCAGAAGAAACATTGCACAGTATTGCATGTATTTTGGTGGAGATTCAAGGGGAAGATGTCCCTTGATGAACAAACACAGATCATTACAAAAATAGAATGCATTTTTACAATATCAAAACTCATTACATATCAGGAAGATACATTACACAAGTATTGTGTGTTTTCTGGTGGAGATCCAAGGGGAAGATCTCCCTCAATGTAAAAACACAACAGAATGGTGGGAATTGAAATAGAAACAGCTCAGTAGAGAATAAACCAGATGCTGAAGTAAAGTGTTAATCACAAGTTGAGAGAGCTAATGGCACAGGGGGTAGAGGAAGTAGAACTAAATTACAAAAGAAGCTGGAGGAGAGACTGTTTGGAGAGTAGCTATCAAGAGAGGAGCGGGGGTTTAACCAGGGGAGTGACAGGAGCATAGCCAATAGCTGTTAAGGTGGTGTTTTAGTAGTGTTTTGAATTGGTCATGTGAGGGTATGTTCCTTAGGGTTTTCGGAAGTGAGTTCCAGAGTTTGGCTATATTGTGGGAATAGAGGGATTCACCATGTTGGTTGTGGGAGTTGGACACCTTAAGTAAGAGCTTGTTGGAGGATCTGAGAACTTGACAGTTGGAGTATGGTTGAACTAATGAGGATATGGCAGGGCAGTTATTGGGATGGTAGATTATTTTGTGGCTTAAGGCTACATGATCGAGACAGAAGGTTGGGTAGCTCTAGCCAGTTTAATGCTTAAAGAGATGAGCAGTGATGGGATGTGAGTGGAAGGCTGGTATCAAATTTAGCAATTTCATGGTAACATGATTCCAGTTTATTGAGGTCTGATTTCTTGAGGTTAGTGAGGACAATGGAACCATAGAAAAGGGTACTTAGGAGGTGTGTGCATGCAGTGGCAAGTCTGGCATTGGGTGTTAGGAATGGTTTGGCTCTATACAGGCTACCTAGTTTGATGTGGACTTTTTTGATGGCTTGAGCAATATGTATTTCAAATGTGAGGTATTCATCTATGCTAATACCTAAGAGTTTTGTGTAGTTAGTGGGGGCAATTTTGGTACCGTTTACACAGGTGACAAATAGCGGGATTTGTGAAGTTTTGGATATTTTATTGCTAAATACTATAACAAATGTAAAATAAATAAATAAAATAGTTGTAAGATGTCTGTTGTGGTGTTTGTGGTTCATTCAGATGTTATTACTCAGTAGAGTTTCATTGTTTGCTGTTCAATTTCTGAAAGAGGTAAGATCATATGAATTTAATGATGTTACATAAACACCATTACATCTAGTTATTCAAATCCATGTGTATGTCAGACAGTGATATTTCATCACAGGCTGTGATTGCATGGCAGTGAAATGTTTATCCAGAGCATGTCATATTGTGAGTGCTACTGTGGCACGTGCATTGGCTTTTATAGAATACCTACACAGATGTGTTAAATTCTGGAACAGCATGTGTCCTACATTATAGTAACAGCTCCCTTGTCATAAAAGCAGGCTTGTTGTAATGTTCAGTGTTGTGTGCAGTGTAACATGTGTAGCAGACATCTTGGGTGGCTCAGTGGATTAGGGAAGATAGCATGTGTGATGACATTGATGGTTCTAATCTAGAAGTATCCACTTTTTCAGGAGGGAGGTTGGTATAATGGTTAAGCTGCTTATCTTATACACACAAGTTGCAGGGCTTGGTTCTTACATTTGGTAACTAGATAAGCTTAAAATGGCCCGAACGGCAGTTAGCCTATTATGAACCTATTACCTTTCCAGAATTGTAAATAAATCAGATTTTTCTTATTATGTTGATAATTTCTGTGTTAACACACTCACTTAATTCAATTATTTGTGACAGCTTCTGTTGCTACCTGATGTGGTACATGCTGTCAATATAGGGGTCTGTTGAGAGTCTTGTATAACAGGCAGAAATTTGAAACTGGTAGCATTTGCCTGTCAGACAAATGTGTCAGACAACAGTGGCTTGCACACACTCAAAGGGGCAATTTTTTCAGGTATTTTTATACCAGGTTGGTCATCAATACCTCTTATATGGTACTATAGTACTGTCCACCCTTAAGGGTGCTGTTCCTCTCACGACCGATATGCATATGTCTGTCGGATCCATGACTGTTATGCATCTCTCTGATATGTTTTCAGGCATGTGTTCTTAAATGGCATGAAGCAAATATTTCTTAGGTCATTCCTCACTCATATGCATTACCTGTTATCAATATGATGCTCTGTATTGCATGTCTTCCTCCAGACGTGTGTTTAATAATGCAGTTGTTTCCATCACAATATTTAAAGGCAGATGTGTGATTCCATAAACATTTTTCACTTTATGACATGCTGGAAAACCATTACAAACTGTGACTGGTCCTCTGTTACAGTACTTTCTATTGTATTACTGCTGTTGAATTGCTGTTCTGTTTCTGTTATCAGCAACTGCACTGCGAGCATGCCCAGTACTACTATGTGTGACATGTTTGTGAGCATGTCTATGTCAGACATGTTTGTGAGCATGCCCAGTACTACTGTGTCAGACATGTTTGCAAATCAGCAATGGTACAACTGTACTCCTGACATGTCATACCCTCTGCCTTGTCATTGGTCAGTTATGGAGGTCATTTGTTGTCAGATCGCCACATCGTCTTTAAATAATCATGCAACACTTGCTTGTCTATTACATGCTCATAGGTCTTAAACCTCTTTCCTACTGGTGCCACTGTTAACTTATTTGCATAAACATGCGGTTTTATGAGTTACCTGACATCTGGAATGTCCTTTTGTTCTTGTCTATACATGGAGTGATGGGTGATACACCAGTACTGTTAGCTTGCATACATTAATTCCCTGTATATACACCCAGCTATGCAATAACTGCAGTATATGGATTTATCCATTAAAGTATCTTCTGCCCTTGCTGTTATCCCAAGTCAGCATTTAATTAACACGCATATCACATTGTCACTCACCTTTGTTATACTGCAGCTTTATGTCTCTGTCACATCCTTTATTAGCATGTGTATTATTATTTATGTGCACAACTGCAGGATTGACATTCACATTAATTATCATTACATCAGGATTGCAGTATTTATGTCAGAAATGCTTCCTATACATTTTTGCTACATTTGCCAGTCGGATATGAGTATACATTTAACATTTTCCCTCTCCAACATTACTAAATATTATAAAATAAATTCTGTATCGTTTCCCCGTACTTGTCGTTAATATGTCTGGGGTATAACGTGTGCTCGTATCTGATCATTGTCTACATGTGATCCGTTTAGTTTACACTTTATGCTTGCACTTCCAAGCACCTTTCCCCAGCTGCAAACACTATTCCTAACCACAAAAATGTTCTTGCAACAGTGTAGGTGTGATGGGCACCATGCGTAATGCATGATGCTGCTTATCTTGTTAAAATACTTACACCGTGTAGGCATAGCACGGTGCCTAATGAAATCTATGGACTATGTATTATCATTAAGTATGGCATCCCTTAGGTCTCTACCTGTGAACAATGCCATCTCTTGAACATTTTTAGTTTTCTGCTTTTGCAATGTATATGCTCAGAACTCAAGGTTTTCTAATAACATAATATAGATAGGGACCTGAGGCTTTTGAAGTACATTAACTCCCATGATATTCAACAGTGGGCTGCATTATGAAAAATAATTTCTGTTCATTGTGTCCACATTGTGAAATGATTATAGAGAACAGTATTACATCATAATGATGCAATACATTAGAGAAAAATGATTGCAGGCAATAATATTACATCATAATGATGTTCTGTTGGGATATTTTGCAAGTAGATACCAAGTGCACGTGAGCAGAGTCTGTATTTGCAGATTCTTTGTGAGAGCTCTTCATCACTCATCACATTTTGAGTATCAGAAAAAAAGCTCCAGCTCTTCTGAGCTAGTTTGTAGATGCAAAATGATGAAACTATACATACCAAGAGAATTTGTTAGGGCACAGCTATGTATAAACAGTTTCTCCCCTGAAAGCTTCCAAACCCGTATACATTTACCTTATAAAACGTATAACTAAAAAAGTTATATATATATATATATATATATATATATATATATATATATATATATATGCCATATGTATGTATGTTCTACTTGTTATTAGTCTCATGTAATCTATTGTAATGTGAAGCTTTTCTCCCCAGGCTTCCACTTGAAAATGGACCTGTGTCCAGTCGGACTTGCCCAGTAAACAAATGTAAAATAAAATAAAATACATAAAATATAATATACTTTATACTAATTTTTGAAAAAGACAAATCTGTCTTAATATAGATTTATAGAAGTACTGGTCGTTTTCATCCATATCTTTGTCCATGTCTTAATTAATGTCCAGTGCATAACCTTGCAAAGACAGCAAGACTGTTTTTTTTTTTTAATTATTTCAGCAGTGCATCAAAGCAACTTAAAAGTCAGTTCAATAAAATGAAAAAACTATTGTGGTGTAACATATTTTCAGTGGATTTTAAATACATTTTGCTAGCTTGTCTACTCTATTCGGGAGATGTTTTTGTGTGTTACACCCCAGAAAATGAGTTTTCCAAGCTGGTTAATCCCAGTTAAAAAATGCATTTGCATAAATAAATATGTTTTCTTTTTACCTCTTATTTAAATGGATTCATCTTGTTTTATTTTTTTCTGGAGACAAGTGACATACTCTACAACTATACAGCATGATAGTGCTGTGTAGAAAATGATGCTGCATGTGGTATGCATGACAAATAAAGGAAAAGTGTAATCACTTTTTTTTAATTTTTATACTGTTTCAATGTGCTAGCAGTTATTCTTCCATTCATTTCATCTCTAGAACACAGCACCCCCTTTCAGCTAATAATGCTTCTTTCTTCTTTCATTATTTGTTTTACATGCTAGATTATTCTATCAGTCTTGTTCTTCTGATTATGATTAATAAAAGTGACAGAAAGTTGAAAAGTGAAAAAGACAGAATGCTGTGAACTCTATTCCAATGCGAGGTACATGGATTAATTCTTCAGTACTGACAGTTCAATGTAGCATGGGTGGGAGTGTGTGTGTGGGGGGGTCTGTACTCCTGATTGTGCTGTCATTCACTTGAGACATTACAGCAAGAAACCACTTGCCTGAGCTAGTGGTAGCACACATGGTTGTAAAAGATCCCACATTGCTTATATAAAAAGAGTAAAGGAATGTCCCCAATGTCCTTGAAAAATTTCCCCTAGTCAGTATGGATAGCACTTCAGGCCTCTCCTGAAAAGAAGCTAGTGGCCTAGTGTGTGTGTGTGTGTGTGTGTGTGTGTGTGTGTGTGTGTGTGTGTGTGTGTGTGTGTGTGTGTGTGTGTGTGTGTGTGTGTGTGTGTGTGAGTGTGTGTGCGTGTGTGCGTGCGTGTGTGTGTGTGTGTGTGTGTGTGTGTGTGCATGTGTGTACATATCCGCACATGTGCATGTGTATTTTGTGTATATGCATGTGTGCTTATGAATGTGTGTGTGTGTGTGTGTGTGTGTGTGTGTGTCTGCGCGCGTGTGTGTACATAAACGTACATGTGCATGTGTGTTTTGTGTATATGCGTGTGTGCTTATGAATGTGTGTATGTGTGTGTGTGTGTGTGTGTGTGTGTGTTTGCGCATGTGTGTGTACATATCCGCACATGTGCATGTGTGTTTTGTGTATATGTGTGTGTGCTTATGAATGTGTGTGCATATGCATGTATGTTGCATATGTGCTCATAAGCATTTGTGTGTATGAGAGTGTGTGCATCCATGTTTGTAGACATGTCTGCATGTCCATGTGTGTTTTGTGTGTGTGTGTGTGTGTGTGTGTTTATATATGTGCACATGTGCATGTGTATTTTGTGTGTGTGCAATGTGTGCACATATGTGCTCATGTGCATATGTGTGTATGCAAATATGTGCATGTGGGTTTCTGTGTGGCTGTGCAAGTGTGTGTGTGTGTGTGTGTGTGTGTGTGTGTGTGTGTGTGTGTGTATGTATGTGTGTGTATCTATGCATATGGAGTTATATTAAGCACCCCTTATTTTAAGACACCGAGGGGAATTATTTTGTCCCATTGAATGCATCTGTATGCTCCTCATGCACATCAGCAAATTTAATTCTGCATTTTTTATATATTTTTGTTTACATTTTTTAGATTCTGTACCAACCCAAAAATCAACAGGATAATTTTTTATCTTTTTGATTACACTCTTCATGTACATTTCTTCCTTTATTGCACGTTGTTGCATAATTATCACTATATTGCAATTATATAAAGCTGTGATCATATCTTCCTGACATCTGCACAGCGCATTTAATTCTGAACATTTCCAACATGATCTAATCCAGCAGTACTTCTTAAGTGAAACAGGCAATACATACCAAACCCACAAAGGGTATAAACTGTGTATTTAAAGCAATTTGCTAAATAGCCACCAGCCTTTATGAGTTTAACATACTTCACATCATGAAAATACTACTCAAAAATGAAGCACTTTGGAAGAAAACGTTTGCTGGGGATAAAGAACAAACAACCTTAGTGAATGCAGCTAGTATTTAAAAGAAGGCACAAGTGAAAACAACAAAACAACAGAAACTGTTATTATACCATGAATCATTTAGACATATAGCAATCTGACAACACATCATGAGTGCACTTATTAATACCTTTTAAAATGAAACCCACAGCCTTAAGACTGATATAGAACCTTTCCTTTTAAATAGCTGTCTCCTTGAAGCGTTTCATTTAGAAAAGAATAAGAATAAAACATACTTGAGTGAAATAGATGCCTACTATGCCCTTGTTCTCTGTTTCTTTCCCTCTTATTTTTATAATTCCACATCAAAATAAATGTATTATTATCTTAAAAGAAGAATGGCAGACCATCATACCTCTAAACTGTATAGATTTTCACAGAATGTCCACATTTTTGCCCCATTTTTTGGTCTGTTTTTCATAAAATTGTGTTTTTTGTCAAATTAATGGCACATCATTATAAGATTGAAGTTAGAAAATAATGACAGATATTTGAGTTTCAGACTTCATACCCTTCAGAAAATTCATATTAATGCAAACTGGTTATTCTATGAAATTTTTAAGAGCAAGATTTAAAAATTGTCCCTTTTTTGGGCATTTGCCCTTCTTTTATTTATGGCTTTGTCCAGATTTCTTGCTCTAAGAGGTTGAGACGTATGCACACCATATTAGCAGAAATTATCGGTGTTTATTAAACAGATCACTACACATTCCACTCAAGTTACAGTTATAAAATAAAGAAAACATTACAGCAGATAACTGCAGTAATTTATGGCAGTGACATGCAAGTTAGAATGGGATTTATCTATACCTGGCCAAAGTGTTTGCTTATCAGGACTTAACAGTTGTAATAAAAGCTTGCTAGTCTCTATCTATAAACAAAACCTTAAAGCTTGCTAGTGTCTAGCTATAAACCAAACCTTTCCATGTAGGGTTTTTAACAGCAAGTCTTTTACTGGTCCTTTTCTACCCAAGCAAAAAGACCTTTTAACCTCATATTCTCTCTCACATGCGCCTCATTACCTGAATAATTCTTCTGTAATCTTTCCTGTGACTCTTTCCTACATTTTCCGTCAAGTCACCAATAATAGATTCTCCGGGTCCTTCTCAGCTCTTGCCATTTATAAATATAAGCCAGCAGATTTACCATATTTATTGGCTTTATTTGTCCTTCTGTTTCCTGACAGCACTTTTCTTTTCTTAAATGTTGATACCATTATTTACTAGCACACAGATCTCCTGAAAGTCTTCTTATAAATGCATGCACACAGCTTTTCCAATAATAGTAATTTTAGTGTTGGATCTGAAACAGTGGTAGGCACTGTAGAGATGTTCTTGCTATCCTGAAACCATGTTTCAGTAATTATACTGATATCTATACTTTCAGGAGTTATGGTTGCCTGTAAATAGTGCACCTTCTTGTTTAGGTTTCTAGCACTGAGCAGCTCTACTTTATATAGCTTTGATTTTTGGCTATGTAGATAATTTGAAGGGACTCACCTTGCTCAAAAAAGGTACTGTTGGAGAGGAAAAGGTCCTAGCCAATGTACTGAAGCCACGAAGAGAGAGCTGTAAGCCATCCCTAGCAAAGCAGCCAGGGTTATCAGTCATCACCTCCAAGGCTGATATATGTTGGATCCCCTTAGAATGACATTGATAGCTAAGCTAGTAATTGAGGTCAGTTATCTTTTGATTGCATCATTCTTGGCAATGATGGATACCACAAAATACTAGTTTACACCAATTTCAGATGCGTATTTTAAGATGATTGTCTATGTTTATATAATCCAAGGAGATATTTTTCTCAATTCATTTAGTCCCAAGTAGACAATAACTGTGTTATATGCATAATTAGGGTGAAGGGACCTGAGGGCTGCAATGACACTGCAGTTCCTAGCACCTGAAGGTCAGCTAACTGTCACACTGTCTTTGCTCAGCCTGGTGGGCAGTCCATCTATGTAGCTGATTATGTAATCACCTATGACTAAGACATTACCAGATGTACTGTCACAGCCTTGCCACCTTAAAAGCTTTGGCCCATCAGCTGAGTGACCCTACTTTGTAGTTGTGTTTTCTCATCTTACTGTGCTTGTTGTTTGCCTCTTAGTGAGGCACTGAGTGCCCTGTCCAATAAACTTTCATCTAGTTCATTTAGGAAGCCTTTGCGACTTTGGCAAGGACTTTTTAAGTACCTCAGTGTATGAAGGTTTATTTGTTTGCTTACCACATAATGGGTATTGCTGTGAGGTGATTGTCAGAACTGTGAACATGCTGAGTATGATCTATAGCCTTTGCAGATAGGCTGGCGTCAGAGGTCAATAAATACTTGCTCCTCTCACAGGTGGAATATTAAAAGCCCGAAACCACCAAACATTAAAGGTCGAAGTACATACACAGCAAACCACTAAAAGAGCAAAATCCAAAACGCTGAACAAGTTCCGTCATCAGAATGTGCCACATGGGTAAGTAAAAAATAATACTGAATAATTAATTTAACATGCTTTTGCAGAGGGGAAAGCCCCCCTGCACTCCCCACACCCCTCTACCTAAATATACCAACTTCGAGACCGCACTACAGTGGGGAAAAGGATATATTTCCTTATTCCCACCATCTCGTTGCTGACCAGGAAACACATTCAGCATTTCGGTCATCGCTCTTTTAGTTGTTCGCTGTGTATGTACTTCAACCTTTATGTGTCGATGTACATACACTCGATGTTTGGTGGTTTTGGGCTTTTAATATAGACCCATTGTATGAAGACTCCAACAGCTGTAAATCAGAATAAGGGACTTCTTACATTGCCTCAAAGTTCCTATTGGTATCAAGGTGAGAACAGATGGTGAGATAAACTGACATCATGATATTTAGAGCCCACTGAAACAGAGTTTAATAATGAATGCTAATAAAGTAGATTAGCAGGAAGGTCCCCTGTACTGGAATACTGGGATGAGCCAGGGATGTAGCCAGAGAATTTAATTTTGTACTTGGGTGCTCTTATTGCTACCCCCCCCCCAACCCGGTTAGTAAAAAAAATTGACATGTCCCCCACCCAGCAGTTAACAAATGTTTGAATTACTTTTGTTCTAAAACCATTTAATAGATATTTTTTGTTTTTATGAAATTCTTACTGGAGGCATTAGTTTAGACAGTGGTAGACATAATATGACTTAAAAAAAGCCATGATTCCTCAAAGTAATGTATGGAAAATTGTACTCAGGAGACTACAAAGAGTATGCCTACCTACACTCTTGGAACCAGCAGATTTCAAAAGAAATATGAAAAAAAAGTGATAAAGTTCCTAGGTAGCACAATGTGCTCTGAGGAGGCAGGAAGATAAGAAGAAAGATATTTTGAACTTAATTTAAGGGGAGGAATTTCCCTGTTTCATTGACTAGTGCTAATTAGTAGAAGCAAATGAGATAATCTACCTACAAATCGCAGCTGATGCTCTGGCCTACCCAGTATCCATCTTGATTAACTGATCTCTGTCAGAAAGTTACATTCCCACACTGTGGAAAGTATCACATATAATTCCCCTCCACAAAGGCGGACCCTCCACAGAACTAACCAGTTACCGCCCCATAGCTATTCTCTCTCCACTCTCCAAAATACTAGAGAGATGCATACACTCTCAGGTCTCAGACTACCTCCTTACTAACAACCTCCTTTCCAGTACTCAGCACGGTTTCCGAAAAAACCATAGCACCACCACTGTCTTACTCTCCTTTACTAACACTATCCTTCAGCATAAAAACAATGGCTATCTCTACTCTGCTACTTTCCTAGACCTATCTAAAGCATTTGACATGGTCCCACACAAACAACTTATCTCTGTCCTCAATAACCTATCCTTCTCACAATTGGTCACCAACTGGTTTCAGACTTACCTGTCTGACCGCCAACAATCCGTTGTATGGCAGAATGACATATCTCCCCAACTACCTGTCTCCATAGGGGTTCCCCAAGGATCCATCCTTGGACCCCTACTCTTCTCGGTTTACACCAATAATCTAGCCTCTGCCACCAAACATGGCACACTCATACAATACGCAGATGACTCGACCATCATCTGCTCAGCCCAGTCCCTACCAAAACTGCAAAAAGTCACACAGGAAGCCTTTTCCTCTGTTGAAACATGGTTATCCAATGCCTGATTAATACTCAACCCAAACAAAACTAAACTACTCATCTTCCAACCCATCAAACATACTCAAAACAACTCTCACTTTAACATCATGACAAAAGACAACACTGCTATATACCCAACTGAACACACCAAATTGCTAGGAGTGGAAATAGACAATAAACTAAAATTTGACATTCATATATCCATGACTATAAAAAAAGTCCACAAAAAACTAGGAGAGTTATACAGAAATAAGCAATTTCTCAACAAAGCAACAAAGATTTCAATAGCAAATTCCCACCTTATCTCCACCCTACTTTATGCCTCTCCAATATTTAGCAACCTAAGGCAATGTGATCTAAACAAGCTAGAGACCTGCTACAACAAAATCGCCAAATTCGCCACAGGGGCATCCTACCGTAATCACCACTGCCTCTCACTTGCTGAAATGGGCTGGCTTGAACTCCCTCACCTCCTTCAGTGGTATCAACTCTCACTCGCCCACAAACTAGTAAACCATCCACTAAATGTCCCATCCCTCCAGAATCTACTCCAACCCTATCGCACGACTAGACCACTAAGATCCAGCATCAAAAATCACTTGCAGTTCACTAAAGCCAATAACTCTGCTGGTGAAGCACTATTCTCTTGCACCATAGCCAAATTATGGAACTCACTCCCACCCACAATTACCTCCATACCATCATGCACCCACTTCAAAACTTTACTAAAAGCGCAACTAAAAACATGCTGGCTATGCCCTTGCAACTCCCACTCTAATATCATCCACCCCATCCAACCACTACCTTTCTTTCCACTCCACTAACTACCTTGATTATAGCAATCTCAGATGCTCATAAGCCAGTACTTATTATACAGCAGGAACTTCTTCTTCTTGTAACATTTGTTAATGTCTGGTATGCACTTCACAGATAAAGATTCTAGTTGTCTACTGATGTACTATGTTCTTCATCTGTAAATATGTTGTAAGTAATTGCTATGTAAATTGTTAATCACTATGTAATCCAATGTAAATACTGTCTGTTTATTTTAACTGTGGAGCTTTTCTCCCCGGGCCTCCGCTGAAAATGGACCTATGTCCAGTCGGACACTCCCGGTCAACAAATTTAAATAAATAAATAAATAAGAAGAAGAGAGCAGGAGGAAACTCCAGCACACAACCATGAAACTGGTGTAATGGTACAGATATAAAACAAACATAAAGATAAATAATAAAAGTAAAAATGAACACCAATCAAAGTCAAGTAGAAAGCATATGGGAGATTAAATAAGAAACCACATAGAATTATGCATGGCACTATGAAAACCAGAAGTCAGAGTAGAAGCAGTTAGAGAAAAACTCTCTATGGAGAAAATTAGAAACTTCAAACAACCATAAAACAGGTACAAGTTGAAGTCAAAGTAATGAAGCAAAGTCAACAACCTTACCAAAAATTAAATCCAGAAATTAGGTTAGTATCTGAGTCCAAGAAGAGAAAAAAAATGTAACAAACTACCATCCTTTAACTGAATTTGACATACAGATGTCATCAAAGTGTAAGTGAATAAATCGACATGTAGAAGCCAAGGGATAAAAGCAGAATAAAAAAGAGAGAGGGGTGTGGGAGAGGGGTGTGGTGTATTTGATTGTACGTGTGCTTCTTATGGCAGGCAACAGTCAGCTAGACATGAGTCCTAAATTATAGATAAATGAAAACAATAAAGGGTTATAAGAAAAATAGAAATATTAATTCACAAGATGGAAAAGTGCTTTCACCCAAAGGAATTTATCAGATCAAATTAAAAAAAAAAAAGAGCCTACTAAAAAGTGTCACAATAACGCAAAAATAAACATTACCAATAATAAACAACAGAAATAAAAAAGAAAACCAATGACAGTAACCAATAACCTTAGCAGTACACAACCAATGCTAGAAATAAAGTACATAAAATACCAGAAATAGATATTAAATAAATCTTGCAAAACTAAACCAATACATAGAAATACAATATAATAAAAGTAAATAAAAATATAAATACAAAATAAAGACAATAGAAATAATAAAAACAGGTCCAAAAATAAAAATGAAAATGAATATAACAATACTATATATATATATATATATATATATATATATATATATATATATATATATATATATATATATATATATATATACATATGTGTGTGTGTGTGTGTGTGTGATTAAACTAAAATCAAGGATAAAAATAAAAATCCACTTAAATGTAAATCAATGTAACCTATGCCTTTAACTAAACATGCAACTGAGGAATCAGAAAATGACAAAAGAATGAAATCTGAAAACATTAAAATAACATTAAATGCCCAAGCCAGGATTATCAAAGTCCGAAATAGCATTTCCCAAATAACCATAAAATAATAGCAAAACACTTTGTGATCCAGTTTCTTGAGCTGAAGAATGCTTTTGATAGAAGAAGCAGCATTTAGGCATGCAGATGAATTTGAAATTCAAGCTCCTTCTTTTCCAGAATTGCATTGCATTCCCCCTTTAATTGACCCATCTTAGCATAAGTTCATAGGTGTGTACTAGGCTAATGGCCAGTGGGGCCTTTTTAAGCTTAGCCATGCATCCCAATTCTCTGATAACTTCTGCTATCCTTGATAAGTATAAGCAGGGGGGTTGGAGATGAAACACTGGCAACCAGGAGCTTGGGAAATTAACCATTTATAGGCTACCTGTGCCCCATTAGAGACATAGGTGCCAAACCATAAATGAATTTCTTGTTCCCAATCCAATTGTCCAAGTTATACATGAATTGTTTTAGGGACGAACTCTGCTTCACATGGATGGAGAGCCTGTTTTATACAAGTGGTAGGCTCTCTCCAGGAAATCCTATTTATATCACAGGTGACATTATAGTCCTTAGAATGGGTCATTGTAGTGCTCTTAATTTTGTCGTTATGCAGGAGGTGCTTCACAGTGAGGTCCATCAATACCTTGTATTCCAGGCATAGGTCTCCCCCTCAACAGGAGAGAGTGATAGGGCTATGTGAGGTGGTCCGCATAAGCCATGTTGTAGATGCCCTGTATTCTTTTAATGAGGAACCTTTATGGATGTTCTAATTGTTGATGTGCTTGGTTAGGTACATACATGAATACCAAATACCTTGGAAAATTTACCTCCTAGGACCTAGATGTCATATATTTTTATAAGTAGCACAACAGATAATTATTTCCTCAGTAATGTAGACACACAATGGTCAAAGGCTAGATTATTGGCTATGTGTGTCCCGAAGTCCCAAACTACTATGATGACTGTTAGCGGTGTGTTGTCAGTATGATAGTTACCAGAGGCAGATGCATTTCTGAAGGATAGTATTATGTATTTTTCAGCATTTAGTTTTAGTTCATGGCTCTGACACAAATTATTGTTTTCAGCCCTTCCTGGAGAACATTAGTGTTGGTATTGGATTCTCTGATTGCTGCTAATTTGCAATCATTTGTAAATTTTGACAGCCAGAAGCCCTTGATGTTGACCTTGACTTCAGAGAAGTGAATGCCAAAAAGGACTTGCCCCAGAACTGATTTTAGAGGAACTTCTCTGTTGACTGGTCTCTTTGTAGTGGTCAGCTCCCAAATTCTAACTTCCTGGGTCCCATCTCTGAGTAGACTGGCTATCCATCAGTTGACATAAGGGTTTATACCTAACCTCTTGAGTTTGAAAACAATGCCAAAATGGGGTATGTTCAAAATGAGGAAAAACAAAATAAAACAAAACAAAAAAACAGAGTATTAGGAGCACTGAGGTCTGTACACAAACTTCTCATTATTGCAATTCCCAGACACTTTCCTGTTATATTTTTTCCTCATTTAAGGCAAATGAAAATATCTCTGGAGCTCAGAAATTCACAAAGTACAGAAAGGAGGGTCACATCTAAAAGTTCCAAAAATCTCATTACTGTCTATTGACTGATCCTTCTAAATAAAGTAAATGGAGATCAGCACAATGGAAATGAGACCTTTACTTTCCTGGAGTACATGATGGATGATATCAGCTATATCACTGACAGCAAGTACATAGGAAAGGTATCTGCTACATTTAGTTATCTGTACTAATCAGCTCTGCACATCTTCGGTGTACTTTATGTCCAAACCTAGTCATCAAGGGTGGGAGAAAAAAGACCTAAACCTTAGCTTCTGAGATTATGGGTCAGCAATGCTGCCAAATGCCATGTTAATAAATATGAGTATATGTCAGGGACCAGCCCTGACATAACTGTATGAGTCAATAAACAGTAATTACCACAAACAAATATCATGAAGCCAGGTGTAGAAAGGTTAAGTCTTACCTTTGCAGTTAGTGCCATTTATGTCCATCATGGGTGTAAATCTGAAAGCAGATCCACCCTGGAGGTGCACTAGAATAAATTTCTAACTACTGCTGAAGTGACAAAGTTCAAGTAATAGCCCAAGTAACTGACAATGCTGGATGACGGGGTGGGCAGCAACTATTCTTTTGTAGAGAGAGTTGGTTCCTAGCTGGCTATGCATTTCACTGAGCTGTGGAGATGTGTGGTGTCTCAAGCATTGAGAACAGGATCCAGTAAAGGGAGAGACATGCACTGTGCCATCCCAAGCCAGGAAAAAAAAGTAAAAAAAAACTTTAAAACCAGATAGAATAGCTGACACAACAAAACTCATATACCAGAAAGTTAAAGAAACTCCATGATACAATGAATGAATGAGTGAATGAATAAATTGAAGTGAATTCTTGTTAATTCACTGACATTTACAAGAAGCAAACATCTCACAAAGGCACTCCTATTAGACACAACACACTGCAATTTTTACTTATTTATTTTTCATATTTTACATATTTGTTAAATGTGCACACACACTGGACAAATTGTCCCTTTTCAAGGGAAGCCCAGGAGCACTGTTTGGTTAAATGACTTACTCAGAATCACACAGTAGGCAAATGAAGGTGGAAAAAATCCAAACAATGGATGCTGGCCACAAAAAGCAACTCATAGCTTTAGCACTGGCAGTTGGCACAGAGGGTTAAGGCTGTGAAGTATAGTTCCTTGTAATATACAGTTTGATTCCATTAGCTGTCATTTGCCTACTGTCACTTACGCAGACATTGGTCCCAAGTTACTATGGCAAAGGGAATATGTGTGTCTAGCTGGTATACCTGTTTAACAAAGGGGTGTTATTATTGCTCTTCAGCACTAACTGCCAGGCAGAAATTACCAGGTAGTAAATCTCGAATTTTATTCTCAAAAAATGAATAATAATAATAAAAATAATGCCCACTCATTCATGAAATAAAATGATTCCTTGAGTGGACAGACACACTGAGAATTTTGATCTGTAAAACACATAAATGAGGCTGAGTAGTCAGATGGATATGACAACTGATCTCAGGTCAGAACAAAGCTTTGTGTAAGTGCTTTCTGATTAGTAAGAACAACATCTGTTGAGTCTGTGATCCTGTAGGTAAAACATTTACCTACATCTACATCCCAACCCACCCTAAAGGTATAGTGTAAAACAGGGTTGTCACTGTACAACAGGGGGCTAATTATACAACTGATCAAGGACAAACAGGATAGCCAAATGTTAAGGTATAAGAGACAGAGCCGATCCATCCAAGCAGTGTTATCATAGAAGCTGTTTAAGTACAGATCATGCAAATTTATGTTTCTTAGCTCCAGAACTCAACCAGCTCAAGTCTGGGAAGGTCAATAAGGCAAAATGACTAACAAGTTCCACCACTGAAACACAGCTAACCACACTGAGTGGAAATAAGTACAGAGAGGAGCATTTACAATGTGAAGCAGATGAAACTGAAGAAAAAATGGAGCTGCTCATAATAGAAATATACTCTGTTGTAAGCAGCCTGTATTCAGCACTGATCCAGAAGCTGAAGTAATCTAATAAAAACAGTTAAGGTCAATCAGCCCTATCCCAACTATGACATCCTTGATGTAGTGTAGAAAATTGTATGTGTTATTAGGTCTACTGTATGTACAGATGAATTAATAATTTTTCCTACAACCATAATATAGGTTCATAGGTGTGTACTAGGCTAATGGCCCTGGAGCATTTACAGGCCTAGCCCATAGAAGTGGCCTGGCATCATGCTGCCTGAAGTTAGTTCCCAGTGCCTCTATCAAGTAGAGCCACTGTATTGATCCCCGGGATGAACTTTCTATTACCCATCTACTCATCAAGATTTCTCTTGAAGAGGGACAGCGAGGTGCTCTGCTTGACATGTATGGGAAGTCTATTCCAGAGCATGGGGAGTCTCTGGGTGAGGAGCTTGTCCCTCCAGCATGTTCTGTTGATTGTGGTAATGTGGTTGACGTCTCTGGAGAGATTGGGATTTCTTTAGATGTAAAGTGGATATAAAAAGTGTACACACCCCTGTTAAAATGCCAGGTTTTTGTGATATAAAAAAATGAGACAACTATGAATCATTATAAAACTTTTTCTACCTTTAATGTGACCTATAACCTGTACAATTCTATTGAAAAACAAATAAAACTGTTAGGAGGACAAAAATATAAAAAAATAAAAAAGTACAATAAGCTGGTCACATAACTGTGCCCACCATTTAACTAATACTTTGTTGAAGCACCTTTTGATTTAATTACAGCATTCAGTCTTCTTCGGTAGGAGTCTATCAGCTTGGCATATCTTGTCTTGGCAATATTTGCCCACTCTTCCTTGCAAAAGTGCTCAAAATATGTCTGATTGTGAGGGCATCTCTTGTACTCAGCCCTCTTCAGGTCACCCCACAGATTTTCTATTGGATTTAGGTCTGGGCTCTGGCTGTGCCATTCCATAACTTTAATTTTCTTCTGGTGAAGCCATTCTTTTGTTGATTTGGATGCATGCTTGGGGTCATTGTCATGCTGAAAGGTGAAATTCCTCTTTATCTTCAACTTTCTAACAGACACCTGAAAGTTTTGGGCAAAAAGTGACTGGTATTTCAAACTGTTCAGAATTCCCTCCACCTTGAATAAAGCCCCATTTCATTTAAAGAAAAGCAACCCCAAAGAATGATACTGCCACCACCGTGCTTCAATGTGGGGATGGTGTTCTTTTGGTGATGCAAAGTATTGTTTTTGCGCCAAACGTACCTTTTGGAATTGTGGTCAAAATGCTCAACCTTGGTCTCATCAGACCATAACACATTTTCCCACATCCTTTAGAGAGACTTGTATTGTTTTGCAAATTTTAACCGGGCCTGGATATTTTTCTGTGAAAGAAAAGGCTACCATCTTGCAACCCTACCCCAAAGCCCAGACATATGGAAAATATGGGAGATTGTTGTCACATGTAGCACACAACCAGTACTTGCCAGAAATTCCTGCAGCTCCTTCACTTTTGCTGTAGGTCTCTTGGCAGCCTCCATGACCAGTTTTTGTCTTGTCTTTTCATCAATTTTGGAAGGACGTCCAGTTCTTTGCAATGTCACTGTTGTCCCATATTTTCTCCACTTTTTGATGGCTGTCTTCACTGTGTTCTATGGTATATCCAATGCTGTGGAAATTATTCTGTACCCTTCTCCTGACTGATAGCTTTCAACAATGAGATCCCTTTGATGCTTTGTAAGCTCTCTGCAAAGCATGGCTTTTGCTGTAGCAGACAACTGAGAAAATTATAGGAAAATCCTAATAGGACAGCTGAATTTTATTTGGGGTTAGTCAGAGTCTCTTTAATTGATATTTAATAAGGGAGTTTTTCAAGTCTTGGAACTTCACCTTTTTCTGCAACAGTTTCTTCCTTCTGTTGTAGAGTTTATTAATGGCAGGGGACCAGCAGATTGGCTTCCTTTTTTTTGGAGGAGAGTGTCTTAATTCTGTTGGGTATGGTTAGTTCCATGCTTTTATGTACATGTTTGTACAGTGCATTGGTGTATGATTTGGCGTGGCAGTCATGCAGCTATTTTCCATTGGCATGGGTGCTGTGAAGTTAGCCACCTCTGTTTTTAGGAGCCTAAAGTCAGTTTTGGAGAAGTTTTTCAAGGTGGTTACCTTTGCGTGGGGTGTGGGTGAGATGTGGATTTCCATGGTGATTAGTTTATGGTCAGATCTGACCAGGGAGGGATTGACTACACATGTAGAACAACAGTCACCCATGTTAGTAATAACCAGGTCAAGGATGTTGCTTCCTCTAGTGGTAGTCAGAATGAACTGGTCCAGGGCATTGGAATTGATGTTATGGCATTAGTATATTGGACAAGGTGTTTAGCCTTAGGGGCTTAGGTTGAGGGGCACACTGTGGAGATGAGCTATGTGTCCTGTGGTTTGTGCTGTGTTGCGGTGGTTGAGTGCATTTCTGTCTTGGAGTTCTCTTCTGTTTGGGTAAATTCCTAGTGAGACCATCCATGAAGGTGGGTGTGTGGTTTGTGCTTTTATGTTAGAGATGTGATGATGGGTGTTCTGAAGGGCTATGTATTCCATGTGATGTGGTGCAGGTTTTGACCTTCTCCTCTTGACCAGCTAGTCTGGTCTTGGCTGGAGAGTGTGTAGCTTCCAATTTGGTGATATAAGTGCATCTCTCACACTTCTGCATGTTGGGAGGTAAGAGGAGAGGGTTGTCTGTGTACATGATGCAGTTGCTACACTGCCTTAGAATGCCCAAGTGCACCAGGTTAATAGAAGAAAGCACAGGTAACTGCCTTTTAATCATGCCAGGAGGGGTGGTCATAACTACTGGACTATTTCCATGAATAACAACTAGTGCTGATGGCAATTAGGTGTGCTATAATAATTGCTACAAAGACCTATTGAAGTGCAAAGCAATTAATCTATTTGAAGTGCAAGAGAGAAAGAGCTAGCAAAATTCAAGTGAAAAACTGAAGAGCAGACTTTCTGGCACCAGTAATATTTTACCTCAGCTTGGCACTGCTAGGCAGAGCTTAAAAAAGCGTAAATCCATGCAAATGTGGGCTTTTAAACCAGAAAGTTGAAATAGATGAAAAAACTGCCCAAACAGTCAATAAACTACAATATCTGGGCCAAAAACCACTCCTCTTGTGGCAGATAGGCTACCTAGTGCTTACCCCTCCCACTGACAAGCTAGAAGGCTTCACTTCAACACAGAAAGGTCTGGGGTGCTCAGAAGCTTACAAACAGTCCTGGATACAGAAAATCTGTATCTGGACTAGACTAGTTACAGGAAAGGTGGGAAACAAGGACAAATGCAGGCTTTTAAACCAGAAAGTTGAAAGGTATGGAAAAACTGCCCACGTGGTGAATAAACTACAATTTCTGGGCCAGAAACCACTCCTCTTGTGGAAGAAAGGCTACCTAGTACTTACCACTTCGACTGATACGCTAGAAGGCTTCCCTCCAAAACAGAAAGGCATAGTGGGGCTCAGAGCTTACAAACATTCCTGGATACAGCATATCTGTATCTGGACTAGACTTGTTACAGGAACGGCGGGAAACAAGCTTAGAACTTTTTTTTTTGTTTATTTTTTTGCAGAAAAGCAGATAAAACAGCAGTGAAAGCAATTCAAATGCAGTGCAAGCTAGCACACTTGAGTATGTAGCAATATTAAAGAAAACATAGTTTAAATAAATGCAATTAAATTAAAAAAATGAGTAAAAACAAGTGCAGAAAGCAGTAAATTAGGAAAAAATCAAAATGGAGACACTTAGAATATCTCTTTCCCCTTCCTGAGGCTCTTGCAGTCTGCATGCATGGAGCTTGAACAAGCGCAAACCCGTGCAAACATGGGTTTTTAAACCAGAAAGTTGAAAGGGATGGAAAACTGCCCAAACGGCCAATAAACTATAATTTCTAGGCCAGAAACCACTACTCTTGTGGTAGATAGGCTACCTAGTGCTTACCACTCCCACTGATAATCTAGAAGGCTTCCCATCAACACAGAAAGGCATGGGGGGGCTCAGAACCTTACAAACAGTCCAGGAAACAGCAAATCTGTATCTGGACTAGACCAGTTACAGGAAAGGTGGGAAACAAGCACAAACATGGGATTTTAAACCAGAAAGTTAAAAAGGATGAAAAACTGCCCATACAGACAATAAACTATCATTTCTGGTCCAGAAACCACTCCTCTTGTGGTAGATAGGCTACCTAGTGCTTACCACTCCCACTGATAAGCTAGAAGGCTTCCCTCCAACACAGAAAGGCTCGGGGGGCTCAGAACCTTGCAAACAGTCCTGGATACAGCAAATCTGTATCGGGACTAGACTAGTTACAGGAAAGGCAGGAAACAAGTACAAATGTGGGCTTTTAAACCAGAAAGTTGAAAGGATGGAAAAACTTCCCAAACGGCCCATAAACTACAATTTCTGGGCCAGAAACCACTCTTTTTGTGGTAGATAGGCTACCTAGTGCTTACAGCTCCCACCGATAAGCTAGAAGGCTTCCCTCCAACACAAAAAGGCTTGGGGGCTCAGAAGCTTACAAACAGTCCTGGATACAGCAAATCTGTATCTGGACTAGACTCATTACAGGAAAGGTGGGAAACAAGTTTATAACTTTGTTTTCTTTTTTTGTTTTTGTTAAATAAATTTGTTAGAGTCAGACTGTAAAAATCATTGAGTTATTCAAACACAATGTCAATCAATAACAAACAATAATGCAGGAAAGCTAGAGCATCTCTAAGCTAATGTACATTAGGAGGCAAAAAACCATACACAAAGTTTGTATAGAATTTTGACTGTTTTATTGACCAAAACACATTGGTTATATACATTTCATTATCAGTTTTGCCCACCTTACTGGTGTGGTCAGTGACAGGGTCTTTACATCATAGTTATTCATAAAAACTGCTGATTTTGTGTTTTCAAAAGTCCTTTTCCCATGAGAAAGTTGCAGCCTTGCAGACAGCTGGTCAGTCACGATGACCTCCTGAGGATGTAGCCAATTCAAGGTTCTCTGATTAGTTCAAATACAATAGATGTAAGTCTTCCTTAAAGCCTTCTTTTGTTTCTCTTGTCCAGCTGCGCACTATCAGAGATAGTGCGACAAAACCTTCCTGGTGGAGGCAGGAAAGAAGACTTACATGCAAACAGATTTATTATTTTCCAACTTTGCAAAATAATCTTTACTTGAAAGACATGAGCCAGACTGCATCTGCAAGCTGCCAAGGTCAAATTTCTGATTACACTGCAGCTTGTGCTTCAAGCAATAATATGCAGGTTTATTTCTTCTTATTAATCTAGCAAGACAGAATTAAATGCATTACCTAACCTTTATGGATTTAAGTACATTTATTCCTAACTAAAGCACACACTTCTCTATATATTTGATCATACAACTTATATGTGTTTGAATGATTTAATACACATCTTCCTAAGCAGCACACATTGTGAATATATTTTTCTAGGCAGCATGTATGTAAATATATTTTCTAAGCAGCACACATTGTAAATATATTTTTCTAGGCAGCATGTATGTAAATATATTTTCTAAGCAGCACACATTGTAAATATATTTTCTAGGCAGCATGTAGATTTTTCTAACATTCTCCCTCCTTTAATGCATTTAATACTACCTGAAACATAAACAGTGTTAGTTCATTACTTAGCCTTTTCCTTTCAAGGACTTTCAGCTAAGTAAGTCATTTGTTTTATATTTCAGATAGACTTTCACTCGGTATCAATAAATTCAATTCTATATCTTGGTACATAGTTTCAGTCACGGATACATCAACTAATTCTTTAACTAATTTTTTCACACAGGGTATCCATAGCAGACACATGCTCCAATTATGAGCAGTACCACACAAATTGCAATCAGAATGTACAAAAGAGCCGACCCCAACCCCCCAAACAGATTCTGGAAAAAGTTCGTCAGTGGGTTTGGGCCTGGTTCTGCCATTGCTGACACCTGCTGTATTACCTCCAGGTGGTCATTGATTTCATGCTGGTTGTCTGGAATGAGCACAGCATTCTTCTTTGATAAGCGCCAAGCGTACGGCCGCACCTCTCGCCGCTAGGGTGAAGTCGAGAGCCATTCGGTTCTGTAATACAACTGTTCTCATTGCATTCATCTCATCAGTCACAAGTTCAAGAGCGGAAAAAGTCGCATTGCTCATTACTTGAGAAGTTTTGACAATTTTCTCAATTCCCAAATCGATTTGACTGCTCCATAGGTTGGGAATATTCCAGCCCAGGATATAACACTGTCACTCAAGTCCATATGGGTCAATTTTCTTTGTCCTTCACAGGCGAATGAACCTTCCAGCTTGCTTCGATCTTACCCACTGGATTAGTAGGTTTTCTGACTGTATTTTCAGTTCGGTGAGCTACATCTCTTACATTACGTATTTTACCCAGGGCAATTCCGCGGTATGTCTTATGGCTGGAACCAGATAACCCAAAAACAACTGCGGACCAATTCTCAGGTAACCATTTATAGGCTTTTTCCCACAAACAAAATAACAGTTTTCTACTTTTGTACTGATCTTGGGTTAACCCTGAATGAAACATTTTCTTATCTATAACAGAGAATTGTCTATATATTTCAGGAGATTTTGCACATTTCTCAATGTTGTTTTCATCAAGCTTAAATATGAATCATAATTGCTGCAACTAGTACCTTGGTCTATAGGTTTTATATAACATTTGTAAGACACAGTTATGTTACAGTTACTCCAACCAACCTGGAGTGTATCATTTTAACAAAACAAACAATTCCTTTCTGAGTAACAGGTAAATGTAATGCCACTTTGTCTTGTGATCTCACAGTACCAGTGTCAAATAACAGGTTTTCCCAAGTTGCATTTATTCCCAAGGGGACAGCAGACATCAAAAGTCCTCCATATGCTGTGGGTATTGCAGTACAGACCCAGCAATTTGAAATGTTCATAGTCTCTACATAAACTCGCTTCATAGCCAGGTACGTGTTAAAGTTTGGGTGCCAGTCTGTGGCCAGTCCTTCATCACGTTTTATTAATTTCACTTCTGTAGTTATATGCAAGAAAAACCATAGCAACAAAAAGGTTACTACAAACATAGTTATTAAGTGTATGATCAGTAGGCCAGTGAACCAGTGTCTCTGGGGTTGTTTCACATTTTTATTCATTCTGCCTCTGGCCATTCTGATCCTGTGGTATGTCTAAACTAAATTTCTTAACAGGTTTGCAATGGGTTAAATGAACCCAAGATGATCTCTCAGCGATTTTCACTGCGGTGGGTGTTGCCAGCAGTACCTGGTACGGACCTTCCCACCTTGGACTCGCCCAGTTCTTTCTCTTTATGATTTTCAGCCAAATCCAGGACCCGGGGTCAGCACGGCTTCTGGTTTCGTTTCTTGTTTATCTGGAAAAGAGTTCAACTGCAAAACAGTCTTATTTGTTAAAACTTTTCATATAACTAGCTAATGAGTCATCGGCCTCCAGCTCTGCAGGCATGAGGGCCTTCCATTGTGGCACACAATATGCCCTTCAAACACTATTTCAAAGGGGTCAGGCCCTGTACATTTGGAACAGTTCTCATGCTCAGCAGTGCTAAAGGCAGACAGCAAATCCAAGTCTTTTGAGTCTCACTCATCAATTTTCTCAGGTTGTTTTCAATATTCCATTGTATCTTTCCACCAGTCCTGCTGACTGAGGGTGATAAGCACAATGGTTTTCAAGAAATCCCAAAAATCTCCCAAGCTGCTGTATCGTTTGGTTAACGAAATGTGTCCCATTGTCACTATAGATTCTTTCCGGTATGCCAAATCTAGGAATGATTTCTTTCACTAGGGCCTTTGCCACTGTTGCTGCATCCGGATTTCTAGTTGGAAAAGCTTCTACCCATTTTGAAAACATATCTATGATTACTAAACAGTACTTTTTCCCTTCACATTTGTTCAGTTCTATGAAATCCATACAAATAGTATGGAACGGATAGGGTGGTGTTGGAAAACTCCCTCGCTTTGGTTTAAATGCTCCCTGTGCATGATGTTTGCTACAAATATGACATGTTGCACAAAATTTTTGTGTATAATTCGTAAATCCATATGTTTGGAATGTTCTGTTAACTAACTGTACCATCCCCCCTGTTGAGACATGGCTCTGCCCATGGCTCAACAAAGCTGCATATCTAAATAAATTAGATGGTAATATGGGCTTCTCCTCTTTGGAGATGTACAGTCCCTCTTTAAGGATTGCTCCTCGTTTTATCCACTTTTGCTTTTCTGCTTTTGTAGCTAATGTCTGCATTGTTTTAACATTTCTAAATCTAAAGTCTCAGAAGGTTGTAGTTCTTCATTTAAAAGCACAGTTTCTGGGTCTGAGGCAGCTTGCAGCTGCATCAGCCCGACATTCCTTTGAAATTCTGTCTTGTTGTTTTGTATGGGCTGCACATTTACAGATAGCTATTCTAGTGGGTAACTGAATAGAATCTAACAGGTTCAGAATTAATTGCATGATTAATCGGTTTGCCAGTAGATGTTATCATTCCCTGTTTTTCCATTGTTGTGCAAAGACATGCACTGTAGAGAAAGCATACTGACTGTCAGTATATATGTTAACACATTTGCCTTTGCTAGAGTGCAAGCACGTGTCAAAGCTATCAATTCTGCTGCTTGAGCTGACAGGTTATGTTGCAGGGGTTGTGCTTCTATGATTTCGTCATCAGTCACTACTGCATAGCCTACTAGGTTCTTCCCTGTAGGACCTCGTCTACAGGACCCATCCACAAAAATGTCACCTCTGTCAGCTAAAGGTATGTCAGTAAGATCTTGTCTGGGTGTGGTTATTTGTTCCATTTCCTGTAGGCAGCTGTGCGGTATGCCATCCACAGGAATTGGAAGTAACGTTGACGGATTTAATGTTGTACAACGTTCAATTGTCATATGGGGTTGGCTCAATAGTATGGTCATGCAAGAAAGATGTCTGGCAGGGGATAAAAATGCTATTTTTTCCTGCAGTAAAATTATTGCAACTGCATGAGGTACTCTCAACGTGAGAGGATGAAACAACACCACTGAGGCTGAAGCTTGCACTGCCATAGCTGCTGCGACTACTGCTTGTACGCAGGGTGGTAATGATCGTGCCACCGGGTCTAACTGTGATGAATAATAAGCTATAGGGCGTTGCTTGCCGCCATGTTGTTGCGTCAGTACTGACGTCATATATCCCCGCCTACAATCTACAGTTTGGAAAAATCTCTTATGGTAATTCGGAAGCCCTAAAACTAATGATGAAACTATCAGTTTTTTTAGTCTGCAAAAGGCTGCCTCTGCTTCTGGAGTCCAGTGTAGTGTTTCTTGTGCTGCCATTGGTTTTTTAAATATTAAATCAGCCAATGGAGCCGTTTCTAAAGCATAATTGGTATCCAACTCGACAAAATTAGTCGTTCCCAAGAAAGACATCATTTCTTTCTTGGTAGTTGGTCTGGGTGCTTGTAAAATAGCTGTTTTTCGTTCTTCATCTAATGTTCTGCCTTCTTTGGATATCACATATCCTAGGTATTTAACCTGTTCTTTCCAAAGTTGCAATTTATGTTTATTCACTTTATGCCCTTGCTCAGCTAAGAATTTCAGTAATGCTATTGTGTCTTCCCTACACTGTTGCTGGGTAGGAGCTGCAAGCAAGATGTCATCTACATAAAGTAGTACTTGGCTGCCCCCTGGTGGAGAAAACCCCGCCAGGTTGCTAGCCATCTCTTGTGAATATTGTTGGACTTTCACTATATCCCTGTGGTAGTCGGTGTACGTATACCTTTTGCCCTGAAATGTAAATGCAAACCAATGCTGGCTGTCAGGGTGGATAGGTATTGAGAAAAATGCATTGCTAATATCTACCACGGTGAAATATTTCTGTTGCGGCTTCAAATCATTCAACAAAGTATGTGGGTCTGGCACCGTAGGTGCTCTTGGTATCACTGCATCATTTACAGCTTGTAAATCTTGTACCATCCGCCATTCCCGTTTGCTTTTTACAGGAAATAGAGGAGTATTACATGGTGAATCTAAAGATTCCACCAGTATCCCTTCCTTGAGTAATGCCATTATAATAGGTTTGATTCCCTGTTCTGCATCCTTGCTCAAAGGATATTGTCTTTTCTTGGTCTAAAGGCTGATTTTGGTGTAATAACTACTGGCCCTGCTGTTAATAAGTCCTACATCTGATTTTCCTGTTGACCAAAGAACATTTGGTATTTCACTCAAAGCTTTTTCTTCTTCTTCTATCAAGAACGCCATTCAGCTGTCTTCACTCTGTTGTAAGTGTACAGCTGGGCGTGCTAACCAATTCAGTTTCTGTTTTGTACTCCTAAGTCCGATAACTCTGAGTCAGTTAGTCTCTCCCATCCTGTCACTTTGTCACCCAAGTCTACCCACCTAACGTTCTTGTTTTTAGTTAGGCTAACGTGGTAGTTTATTGGATTTGTACAATTCCAAAACTCCTGAGGTAACGAACAACTCACCACACTGTTGCCCTCAGTGTCCCAATATAGGGTCCGTAATATCAGTCTATTTGCAGGATTCCTGAACAACTTTTGTTCGTATTCCTTATCAGGTCCTGGTGTGCTACAGTAATATAGGGTACAATGTAATAAATGTTGCTGGTCAGTATCGAGGGAGGCACCTTGCTGGTGGCTACATTCATCAGCTCCTGGGTCACTGCGCCTGGTCCGGTTGTAACCAGATCCTGGCTGTACCAATAATAAGCTTCCCCCTTTCCGACGTACAAAGGTGTCAGTTTGTCTCTGTGCCTCCATACCGTTCATGGTAGGGACTACTGCTATGCCAAAAGTTGCATAAGGTCTCTTCCTAATAGGTTCATGGGGCATTTGGCAGAAAGTACTATTTTACTTCTCTGGGTCATGCCGAGACTGGATCAGTTATTGCTATATCATGGGAAAGTGGTTCCCTGTACAACTGTCCGTTTGCTGCTTTCACTAATATGAAATCAGGTGACTCAGAGTGTTCGGTAACTTTGAAGGATGTATCAAAGTTCGTGATGCTCCTGAATCACACAAAATTTGATTTCTCTCCCTTCTACCAGAAGTGTAACTTCGGTTTCGTGTCTGCCAAATAGAGCTCTAAGCTCAGTAGTGCCAGATCTTAAACTTCACTTTCCCCAACTTCTACATCCAGTTGCCTGTCATCTGCTTCTTCTAAGGTATTTACATCATCCCCTGCTCATTAGTCTCTTCTGAAGACTGCTGAGCAGCATAACTGTCATATAGTCAATCCTCATCTTCCTTATCCTTTTTTCCAGGTGCCTTGCTCCTGCAATCCCTTGCCAAATGTCCCTTCTTACGCAATTGAAGCATTCACCTTTTTCTTCCTGCTCTCATAAATTTCTGAGTTTTGTCAGGCGTTTGTTACCCTGAATATTTTGTTTGCCCTTTTGGCTGCTTGTACTACAAAACTTCCGCACCGTCTTCAGCTGTGAAGACCTGCGTTTTCTTTTCTTTTACTGTTAAAATGTTTTTCAGCGTGTCTAGCATATTCTAACAAGGCTTGAAGCCTACTTGTTCGGTGATCTATCATGTGCTTCGTGATGAAGCTATTGACAGGGCAATACAACCTTTCAAAAATGCATTCTTCAATTGTTGTTCATATGAACTATCATTTTTTTGATTTTCAGGAACAGGCATGCCACTATGGTTATTAAAACATTCTAACAATCTTCCATAGTATGCATCCACAGTTTCATTATCTTGTTGTACACACTGGTTAATGCAAGTCCAGTCTGCCCTAGGTTTCCATTTTTCAGTGATGCGGTCTGTAAGACCCTTCAATCTAGTATCTAGTTCTGCGTCACTATGTAGGAGTGGCCTGTGTTGTGCGTCACGAGCATTCCAGGTGCCACAAATCATGTGCCAGTCTGGACCTAAAATTTGTCTAACTACTCTTTCTACCTCTTCCCCATTTAAGTGGTAACTTAATCTCATACCCTGTAAATCCTGTAAAATTTCTCAAAGTTAATTTTTGGATGGGAATTCCTTCTGTAGCTTTTCGGATGTCTTCCGGTGTCCATGGTCTATACACTAAGAGAGTTGAGGCCTGGCCCTCCTGTCCTGCCTGCGGGTTTGGTACTTCTATTAATGGACAGATTTCCTCACCCTCATCTAATAAATTCCCGCTTGGTTGAACATCTACAAGTGTTTGGCGTGTTCGGGATTTAGTCGATAGGTTCTCTTACAAATGGTTGTCTTAATATCCCTGTTGTCTCTGGGTAGCGTGGGGGGGGGTCAGCCCGCCCCCCCGCTTCATATTCTGAGTAAGGCATCGGTGGACGTGGTAGGGGAGGGACCGATGCTACTATTACATTATTATCCTCTTTGTCTAAAAATAATGCCTTTGCATTTTATTTTCTGTTCCTTGTTCGCTTCCTCAATCCACCTATGTGCTTGAGGAATACCCAACTGTCGTTGCTTTTTGCCTGACCTTCTCGTCAGATTTTAACTGTCTTAAAAGTTTTATTAATGCCATTTTATCCAATTTACCATCAAAGTCATACTTGTTAACCCATGTTGCAAAATATCTCACATTATCTGCTCTCTGTAATTGCATATATTTTGCATCTTCTGTTAGGCGGTCACGTGACCCTTTAGTGCATTCATTTCCCATGTCTCTGAAAGAGAAAAAAAGAAGAGAGAGAGAGAGAAAAAAAACAGAACTGTTACGTAACCCTTTCTCTTGTACCACGTGGTATCTCTATTCCCGTATTCACAGTAGTGTCTAGAATGACTGTTTACTTTGTTTTGCTTTATTTCCTGATCTATGACTCAAGATACAATACTTGACTACCTCTCTCCCTGCTATCACAAACCTTAGCAATAGCACAGTGTAACCTGGTCCCCGATCTAAAACAAAAACAAAGAGAGGAATTCTGCTTACCCGAGCCTCCTGCTTATGTTTGATAGGCTTTTTAGGACCCAGTTTTCCGCTTTTGCCACAGATCAGACAAGTGGACAGCCTCTTTGGGCACGACAATTCAGTCGGAGGTCTTTCCTTCTTCTGCGCAGACTTCAATACCACCTATATATTCTGACCTGTAGCTTACCAAGGGAATTCAAGGACCAAGATGTTAAATAAATTTGTTAGAGTCAGACTGTAAAATCATTGAGTTATTCAAACACAATGTCAATCAATAACAAACAATAATGCAGGAAAGCTAGAGCATCTCTAAGCTAATGTACATTAGGAGGCAAAAAACCATACACAAAGTTTGTATAGAATTTTGACTGTTTTATTGACCAAAACACATTGGTTATATACATTTCATTATCAGTTTTGCCCACCTTACTGGTGTGGTCAGTGACAGGGTCTTTACATCATAGTTATTCATAAAAACTGCTGATTTTGTGTTTTTCAAAAAGTCCTTTTCCCATGAGAAAGTTGCAGCCTTGCAGACAGCTGGTCAGTCACGATGACCTCCTGAGGATGTAGCCAATTCAAGGTTCTCTGATTAGTTCAAATACAATAGATGTAAGTCTTCCTTAAAGCCTTCTTTTGTTTCTCTTGTCCCCAGCTGCACTATCAGAGATAGTGCGACAAGGCTACTTCCTGGTGGAGGCAGGAAAGAAGACTTACATGCAAACAGATTTATTATTTTCCAACTTTGCAAAATAATCTTTACTTGAAAGACATGAGCCAGACTGCATCTGCAAGCTGCCAAGGTCAAATTTCTGATTACACTGCAGCTTGTGCTTCAAGCAATAATATGCAGGTTTATTTCTTCTTATTAATCTAGCAAGACAGAATTAAATGCATTACCTAACCTTTATGGATTTAAGTACATTTATTCCTAACTAAAGCACACACTTCTCTATATATTTGATCATACAACTTATATGTGTTTGAATGATTTAATACACATCTTCCTAAGCAGCACACATTGTGAATATATTTTTCTAGGCAGCATGTATGTAAATATATTTTCTAAGCAGCACACATTGTAAATATATTTTTCTAGGCAGCATGTATGTAAATATATTTTCTAAGCAGCACACATTGTAAATATATTTTTCTAGGCAGCATGTAGATTTTTCTAACAGTTTTCTTTGCAGAAAAGCAGCTAAAACAGCAGTAAAAATAATTCAAATGCAGTGTAAGCTAGCACACTTGAGTGTGTAGCAGTATTAAAGAAAATACAGTTTAAATAAATGCAATTAAATTTAAAAACGAATAAAAACAAGTGCAGAAAGCAGTAAATTGGGAGAAAATCAGAATGGAGGCACTTAGACTATCAGAAAACAATGCCAGCAGATATATAAATAATTCAGTCAAGCAAAAATTAAGACAGTGCAGAACTCTAAACAGTTAAAACGTGCCAAAAATATACTTAGCAGCTCTGTATTTCCTGATTGTTTGAGAAGCACACACAGTCTGAACAAAAGGGCAGTCTAACAATGGAAGTATAACACAGAGAATACACCTCAGGCAATGACAAACAGTTAAGAAGGGCTGGCTCAACAACCCACACCTGAAACTAGCTTCTGAGCTACCCTAATAAACAAAGTGCAGACAACAAGGACAGAAACAATACAGCAAATATATGAATAATAAAGCAAATATATATAAAAAAGCACAGTGCAAACAGAGTTGCAAAAAGTGTGCTTATCAGTTTGGAATATAAGATGGGAAAATGGTTCTACTCTGCTCACAGACAGAATAATTTAGCTCGCTGCTATATCAGCTCTGTACAAATTCACAGAAATGCAGTGCTCTGAATATTTGGTGGACTTAAGGACAGCAGGGTTTGATGAGGGTTTGTCCACAAAAACCCTAAATGTAAAATAAGTGGCCTGAAGCACAAGTGCTAAAACCAAAACTAAGACGGAAAGAAGACAAATTTAATCAGGCTACTAGCAAGCAGTAATAAGTGCAGAATAAGAGCACTTGAACACTTAAGAGCACACAGAACAGCAAACAATGGTAATAAAGAAGGCAGACGTTAGTTACAGTAAGAGCAGCGGAATAAAGTGAAGTAACTTTTTTTTGTTAGTGGAGAGGGATGGAATACAGCACAATTAAGAGTCTACAGAGGTTGTCCTTCCCAAATGCTCTCTCTGTACACAGTGGATAGAGCTGAATAGATGGGACTGGTAGCAATGTCTGAAATCTAAATATGATCTCACTGTACTCAGTTGACTGAGCAGATGAGATGGACCCAGGAGGAGTGTTCAAACACAAAGTTACAGGAGGGGCGGGCAATTCCAAAGTCACCAACTACAGAGAGACAGAGAGACCACAGTATTCAATGAAACAAATAAATAAACAGAAAAATAAAATTCAGTGTTTACTGCAAGTTTATACTTAACTCAGACTGTAGTACAGTTGATTTTAGGTCGATAGCAGCCAGACACTTTGATTTATAGGTGTTTCTGCAAAATATCTGGATCAACTGCAATACCTTAAATTCTGTCTTATGGTGAATAATGTGAAGCAGAAATACTTCTGGCCACAGTTGCCTCTAGGTATGGCCAAAACAGTACATGACAACATTTCTCAATTAAAATATCAATGGTCATATTTCACATAAATTGACAACAATCCTGGGTTTACCATGGATGGACCTCATAATGGTGGTTAGACCTCATAACATTAAATGACAAATCTGACAGCTGTCTGTGAGAGTAAAGACTTAAACTGCCATTCTGTTGGTAAAGAGTGCAGTTCCCTCAGTCTTCATTCACCTACTGTGTGACCTTTAATGAGTCACTTAACCAAACTTTGCTGTTGTGTCACCCCAGGGAAATGACTGTGTGTCTAGTGGGCCTACATGGTTAACAAATGGGTATGATTATTGTTATAGAGGTTGGGATAATGGTTAAAGTGTTTATCTCACAGACACAAGGTACAAGGTTTGATTCTAACTTTTCAAAGGGAAATTGGCTAGACTTAAAATGGCCCACTAGGGGTAGCTAGCCCAGTACTTACATATGAACCTATAAAAAAAAATCAGTCACCTGTCCCAGCTATCATCCTATGATAATGAGCAAGTTCCCTGGGTGCATCTGCAAATACCATCTAAGATATTTTGTAGTAGGCAGTACCGCTCAACTATAAAAGAAATGTGGTTACCGTAACCCAAAGGAATGCTCAAAGAGAACAGCTAGCTAAACCTATCCCATGGAAATGAAACAAATCCATTTTTGTCATGTGGGATTCGACTTAAAAGGACATGATCAGTAAATTGGGATTAGATTAAAAAAATAAATGGTCAGTAAACTGGGATTAAACTTAACAGTAAAGGGCCAGTAAGCAATTTTGCTTATAAAGGATCAACATCTTCATCAAAGAAAATGAAATCCACAATAAAAAAAATTGCAAGTTGAAAATAAATTTGGCACAATACGAAGTAATGATCTTATTAAATAGGTTAGCCAGTATAATCACTAATTAAAACTCAACACCATTTTAAACTGCCATTCATGTTTAGAAGCATATACAGCAATCATCTAATCGAAGGGTCAGAATTCTCTGTAGTCAAATAATTTCACATTTTCAAAATGTTGCAGATGTTGCAATAGCTTTTTTGATCTAGTAAACATTACAGCCAGATAGTGTAAGGGAGATCTCCAAAATGAAAAATATTAATTAGAATATATTTTTAAATTCCATTCCTGGCCTAAGAAGAGCAGCTTAGAGTAATTGTTACTAATGCTTCTCCTTTTTTGAGTTAAATGTATCTATATACAATTTACGTTAAACACTCCATACACTTTTTTCTACATTATTCAGAATATTTGATTGAACATGTGGTTTTACCCATAGTAGTTGTTTTGGAAAAAGACAGAGAAGGGAAACACTGACCAGAATCTGGAGACTGGACCCAGGACCAGAAACCCTCTACCTCCACATTCCATGCAGTTGTCATTACCAACAGACTAACATTGAGTCTGTGACAATTTTTCTTTTAGATTTTTATATGAGTTACAATATTTTTGCACTTTGTGAAATTTATAAAATAAAAGATGAATCTGGTAGTATTTCTACTGATGATTCATCAGGTTTGATCTTAAGATTATGAAGTCATTAATCTATGTATAGAAATCATTCATGGAGTACTAATGCCTTTTGATATCACTGGAATAGAAAGAGATTTCCCTAAAATGAAAGTGTCTGTCAGATGTATATACAAGGTAATTTCACTACAATACTGAATTAAACAAAGTTTTGCACAGAAACAAATCCTTTGTCAATCTACTAGTTATTTTTTTTGATTCAGAAGAATTGTCTTTTATAATAATCATAACAAACTTGTGAAACAGACAATTTGGCCACCCTTGATCAGATTACTTGTGTTTTTATTCTGCCTACAAGATAGTTGTATGGGAAGACATATTTATTTTTCTCACTGATGTTGATTATCAGTGAACAGAAGATTCTCTCCTCATTCACTTTATCTACTGAATCAGACCTCTCCCCAGGCTGAAATTGACCCATGTCCATGGCTGGGGAAAATATTGAGAATGCTGGTGGAACATCATTCTGCTGCCAGAGAATATGTCCTAACTCCTGTCACCTTACATCGGCCTTGCAAGCTCTGCAGTTGAGGCCTTTTGGAGGGCCAGATATGCTTCCATGCATGTGTGACTTTCTGACTATGCAGCTCACCACTTATGCAGTACAGAAGTCAACAGACACACAATATTGCTTATTGTAGTGGGCCTACCTAGGCTGCCTCCCCTCAGGATGGGTGAACTAAGACTGGTCACTCAGTGCCTTCCTCCACTGTGGCCACTCCAGTATTTATTGTTCTGCATTATAGGGTGACTTGTGACATAATACTATACTAAGTGCATTTTTATAGATTCTTATAAGCTCAATTGCACAATGAAACCTTATTTTCAACAATGTACATGCTGATTGAAAAAGTAAATCAGCCTGTAAAGCTAGTGTCACCCTCAGAAAGATGGCTTGCTGATTGTAGTTTTTAAAAAGAAAAGCTGCAACAAGCAATGGACATCATCAACTCTTCTCTTCCCTTTCAGGAAGAAACACTAAAAAATATAACTCAGGACTAAACTATACTTTCAGATACAGTGAAGCGAACCCCTTTGAACAGTGGTGGCTTATTGGCTTGGTTACCACTCACTGCTTCCCCAGAAAAAAATAAAGCCAGTAGAAACTCATATTCTGTGCAAGTATCACCACATACATGCTGAATACATGCAGTGCATGATTTAAATGGATAGATCTACTACTCATAGATACATAAGCCTCTCACACTTGTATTAATCCTACATTAATGATAACCAGTGACAATTGTCCCAACCAGTATATGAGGGTTTTATTTAAACCAAGTATAAATGACATCAATGCCACTTATGTGAAGCACATCTTGATTCAAACATTTAATGTAATGATGGCTACTTTTTATCAATGATTCAGTGGTTTTATGGAGGTATATGATATAGAATTTCATTTGTATGGTATGAAAAAAATAAAATTAAGATGTAAATTATTCAAAATGAAACAGTTAAGGGGATAATAAAATGTCATTACAAGATGATAAATGCCAGCCTACAAATGATCAATATAAGCAGGTATATTCCAGAACAGAGAATATCTTTGTTATGAATGATAAATTAGAAAGTAACTAGAGTGGAGGCCATTTCAGTTTAGATAATGGAAAGCATTCTTTTTATTTACATTGAAACTGTGATATATGGCTGGCAGAAGATTCTGGAAGCTATGGAGCAGGCAGTATATATTTTTTTGTACATGGATGCAAAACATAGGCCAGTGCAAAAGACAGGCCTTAGGAGATTTTAATAGAAATTGTAGGACTGAGAACCACAAAACAACTTATGTCCATTGTGATGTGCCTTGATGAGAATCTACAATGAATGGTGATGCAATAAAAAAATATATAGTTTATATTTGCCATAAAATGCTATATATATGTACGTCTTCAGTACTTACAGGTTTAAGTAAGACTGGTCTCATTACATTAAGCATAATTTAAGACATTTTAGATTTTCTATAAATAGTGTTGTTTGCTGTCTTTACACACTACCGGTTGTCATTTTTAAGTATGTTTTGACAACAGCAATTATGGCACATTAAAACAAATTTACTTTTATGAATTAGACTTTTAGCAGTTTATGAACAGGAACCAATTCTTTTAACACTTGTTGATTAGATGCATAGAGATTGGAGAGTATAATCATTATGAATTTATGAATAAATATTTTTCTAGGACCACCTTCAGCTCCAAGAGGCCTTATATACAGTATCAAACAGGGAACATTGGTTGCTGAATGGAACATGCCTGCCGACTCTGGTGGAAGAACTGATCTCACTTACAACATCCTCTGTAGCAGATGTTTTGATACGCCAAGAAACTGTGAGCCATGTGGTAGCAATATTGGATTTGTTCCACAACAAATGGGATTGGTTGATCGAACTATTACTGTGGTGAATTTATTATCAAATTCTAATTATACTATCAGGGTGGAAGCAATGAATGGAGTCTCATCTCTAAGTGCTTTTCCAGGACAGTATGCTGAGATCAATATCTCCACAAGTCAGGAAGGTAAGCATTAACTATGCACTGTCATATTTTTAGGCAAATATCTTTGTTATATCCTATTTCTCATTGTGTTGTAAATCAGTTTTCTTTCTGGCAATACAAACCTGTAAGCATATAGTGATTTAACTTTTCAAACAGCATGTTAAGTCTCATAACAAAATCATACTTATAATGGAATTTAAGGAGCATATTATATGGTTGTATTATGAGTTACACAAGTATTAAATATTTATGAATATTTAGGGTTTTTCAAACCCTGATACATAACTGATATTTAATTCAACAAAGCAAACTGTTTCCCTGCAGTCCTATAAAAGGTGAGAAAGTCACTATTGAGGAAATATGCAATAGTAAATGCACCAAAAATAATACCCAAGGAATTTAATTCTACACACAAAAAAAAATCCTCTTGAAAGAGCAATGATTTTGCAATACAATGATGGGGATGACATTATAAAGCGCAGTATCAAGAAAAACTGGATTATTTTAAGAGCAAACCTGTCCATTTCAATCATTGTTGGTGACCAGCCTCATTTTGTATATAAAGCAGCTAACAGTCTGAAGAGATTATTAGAAAAATACCCTGGAAACTTTGATTTACCATCTATAGGCAGGACAAGGAAATTTGGACACTGTAAACAATACTACATTATTTATGAAGGGGAATATTTTAAGGTTAAGTTACAAAGTTGTAATTGTGGCAAAAAAAAGGCTGGTGTACATCACAGTGAGATCAACTTTTTCCAGTTTTTATATTGGAGAAACAGAGACTTATTTTAGAAAGAGGATTTACAAACACAATTATGATATAACAACCAAGTCAGGGGACAATGCACTGTACAAGAATTCTTTAGTGTGTGCCACTTTCAAAATTACCACTTTCCTATTATTAAGAGAACTACTATTAACCTTATAGGAGGTAGGTGGGAGACCAAGTTGGAATATAGGTACTTATGCTGGCAGTTAAAATTGAAAGTCATGAACCCATCCTGGTTAAACAGTAAAGTGTCAATAGTCCCAGTTTTATAAATGAGGGCAGTGAAAATATGAAATCAATGAAGTATTCATTATTGATATACATTTCATATATACATGCATACTTTTAAGGATGTTTTAAGATGTGTTTAAATATATATTTTTATTTACACATTTACACAGTCTATGTAAGTTTTACCTATATTTAATACTTATGTGATTATTTATTTTTAAAAGCATATTTAGAGTTTATTTCTGACCTGGTTTGTGTCTGTTTAACTTTCACACTGTTTAATGATTTGTGAAGTGTTGTTCCATTTGATAGGTTAATCAATTATCTCATTAACTCATTTGATCAAAAGAGATTAGTATGTCTGAAGGAATGGTATATATTTAGGTTTTAGTTGTCTATGCTCAGTTCTGATGAAATTCATGTAGCAGAAGTGACAAAAGTGCTTAACAATTTGTATTATTATGAAAAAGTACGTTCAAGTAAATTATTTTAATTACATTTCTGGCACCGTTTTTCTGGATAGAGCGGGATTCGTCTGTGCATCTCTTTTCTGTTTTTTGTTGGTTGGTTGTGGATGTACAGCTGCCATTTGTCTTTTCTCCATGCAAGAAGGTATATGATGCTATGGTTTTATTTATTACAGATACTGGATGTTGGTACAATGGATAACCTTGCATGCTCTGAATTTAAGAGTGGACACTGTGCATGGCTATGTTTACTACTGTTATTATTTGTTATAGAATATAAGACTGGAACTATGAAATAGACGCTATGGCAAATCATAAGGCATAATTGTTTAATTTCACTACTGCCCAGTGGTCCTGCACAATTAACATCACTATCATTACCTGCGGATCTCTGATTGTCCTTTGGACATGCTCATAGATACCTCTGGGTCATTCGACACAGCTTTCCTATGCAGCTTTGGAATCTGCTTCACTGGTGACCCATGCTGTTCTGCCTTTTCCTTCTGTCCGCATACTGGTCTCAAGGGAGCCATCTGATTGTTCACCTACTAATGACTAGAAGCTACATGGAGAAAAGCCTCTGTCTGAGCCTGTGGTTATGCCACAGGGGTATCCCAGATCTTCCCTTCTAACAATATATACTATTTCTAAGATTGCATTACAGTGGGAAAAAGGGCAAATATCCTTACATAAATTCCCTGTGTTGCAACTGTGATGATGTGCACATTTGCTAAAATGTGCTTTGATGTATTTCATTCGATGGATAGCTGTTTAGGGATTTTATCATTCAATGTGTAAACATAGACTCATGTGTGTGTTTGTTTGTGTGTGTGTGTGTGTGTGTGTGTGTGTGTGTGTGTGTGTGTGTGTGTGTCTATATATATATATATATATATATATATATATATATATATATATATATATGTGTGTATATAGATAGATATGGGTCTACTTTGACCCTTCAAAAATACAGTTCATTGAAATGCAATTTCACAAGTCCGTTTTCGCAAAAGTGCATTTATTTGAAAATGCACTTTCATGAAAACCAGTTGAACAAAGTGTAGTTGCTGGTTCCAGCAGAATGTGATTGTGCAGGTAGAGTGTTTTTTAGTGGTGTATTGGAGAAGATCCATACCTCTCAACCATACAGAGTTCCTCATTAAATAACGGTTTTGAGGGCAAAGTATTGGGGTTCCATGATTTCCCGAGTGGCCCCTTAAATTTCTTAAGTTTCCCAGGCTTTTTAATTTTTTTTTTGAAGAATTTATTACTGGTGTCCTCATGTGAAGGGCATGTGCGATGATGTCAGCTTCATGAGATAACCTGTCAGAATGCCGAGGCATAATTTAACTTGCTGCAGAGCAGAAATGTCTTCCTCATTGAAACAGCAGATTTTTACTTAGCTGAAATGGAAACGGCAGTCTGCATTTGTGTGTGTGCTTGTTTCCTCATTTTTACTTAGGTAGGTGTGTGTGTATTCTTGCTTCTGCATTTGTACTTGTGTGTGTGTTTGCTTCTGCATTTGTACGTGTGTGTGTGTGTGTGTGTGTGTGTGTGTGTGTGTGTGTGTGTGTGTGTGTGTGTGTGTGTGTGCGTGTGTGTGTGCATGTAAAATGCTACAGTCAGGTATAACTGGTGGTTAGAGTTACTCAGACTCAAACCCTGTGGGTAGAGTTACTCAAACCCAATACCTTCTGTACAAGGAATAAGAACCTAAATTCTGTACCCATACCACCACCACTTGTGATTCAAGGACTTAAGTCCATAGTTCTCAACTGTCCAAAGTTTTACAGAATGTCTGGAATGTTTGGTTCATACTTGTGGTCTGTTCCTCATAGAATGTGTGGTTTTCTGGAAAATCAGTGAGAAATGAATTCACTAAGTAATGATAGCCATTTAATTTTCAGTCTTCCTATCTTTCAGAAAAAACATGGTAACACAAACATTTTATTCTAGCAACTTTTCTAAAATTATACAAGCAATGTTTAAAATGTGTCTCTGACATGGGGTCTGTGTCTCCCCCCAATAAATGTTGTCCTTTTCCGGATTTTTTGTGCTGCATAGTTCTTCAGGAGGAGAGAAGCTTAGTGCTGCTTATGCCAAGTTTGTTTGTGTTTGTTGGTGCATTTGATGCAGATGACTGTGGGTTCTACTACCACATTATGTAGATGCATTGCTGATACTGTACTGTGTTGTACTTTAAAGGGGGTGGCTGTTGCAGTCCTGAGAATGTCCTCTTTGGCAGAGATACTTAGTAACTATGAACCTGTTAACAGTTTGCTATCCATTACCTATTGCAATATCACTATCTCCTCTATTTTTAATGTAACATAGGCAATTTATTCCTCAAGGGCAACAGACACTTTATTTGTAGATGAAACAAAGAAATATAAGATGGTTTGCTAGCAGCAACCTCTTCATTAGTTACAAATCTCTTTAGTGTGGAATTATTTAGATGACTTTTACTTCTGCAGAGATTGTGCATATTTACTGATACTGGTGGATTGTAGAAGTTTGAGTTGTTTTATGATGGAAATGTTCTGAATGTTCTGTCATTATTGGATCATGCATTTTGTTTCATTGCTTACTGGAAAAATGTACAAAACAATAAATGTAATACTCGCTTTAGCAAGTGTACTGTATTATAAAATGAATATAATTTAATACAATCAGGAAGGTGTATCAAAGAACACATGCATGTTTTTTGTGCAAGGGGTCTACAATTTGAAAACAGTCCAAAGGTAATCTTTATCTGCCACTGGCCAGATGCATTTTCTTTGAATGTGGGTTTCAATGCAGTTTCAATGAATGTGAGTTTCAAGGGCAGAGACGTTTTAATGGCAAGTCTATTTTCATTGTGAAACTGTAATGCTTTGCTTAGCAGATGTCTATTATTAACAACAACAAAGTCACCAAACAAACAGCTTTAACCTCTGCTGAAGAAATACAGTCCAAATGAAAATCCAAGCAGCAAAGGTATGGCTCCAGTGCAAACAGTCACTAATTCCAAAAGTGATGTGGTTCCAAAAAATAAAAGGCAGAGAAGATAATCTTTGAGCTCAGCTTTAATGACACTAGCACTTTCACATACAGCTTCATCAAGTGTTTAACAGTTGCTGACATAAACCACCTATATATACCCATTCAAAACATCATATGATCAAAAAGCAATTCAAATTTAAAGAAACATCACATTTAAAATATGTGAATACCATGGTAATACTATGGTACCAGTTAAAAATACAAATATAAAAGCATTTTGTACAGATACAGTTTTTAAACATCCAGATACAACTAAGAATTTTTATATTAATGTCAGTGCAACATGCAATACTATGCATGTGGTGTATCTTGCTATGTGTACTCTATGTAATAAATATTATGTAGGTAAAACTGATCGCTCATTAAAAGAAAGAATTAGAGAGCACCTATATAATATTAAGAAAAAGAATCTCATTAATGCACTTGCTAAACATGTAGTGAATACAAATGAATCACATACTTTTAAATTTCTAGTTTTAGGTAGGACATATGATAATGTGAGACGTGGGGATATCAGGTCCAGAACGGAAGAATTGGAGGCTACTTGGATAGTCAGACTTAGGGCAAACCATGGTCATGGTCTTAATGACCACATCCCTATAAGACCTATATTACATAAGAGACCTTTACGCAAGTAATATATATTATGCTTTTATATTTGTATTTTTAACTGATACCATAGTATTACCATGGTATTCACATATTTTAAATGTGATGTTTCTTTAAATTTGAATTGCTTTTTGATCATATGATGTTTTGAATGGGTATATATAGGTGGTTTATGTCAGCAAATGTTAAACACCTGATGAAGCTGTATGTGAAACCGCTAGTGTCATTAAAGCTGAGCTCAAAGATTATCTTCTCTGCCTTTTATTTTTTGGAACCACATCATTTTTGGAAATAGATGTCTATTATTGTTTGTGCTATAAAATGTAAAATAAAAGTTTCAAATGAAATCCAAATAATCATTGTAAAAGTAAAGCAGTATGCTCATTACAGTTTTTATGATAAATTAGGTGAAATAGCCAAGTAATGGGACACTGGAATGGTTACAGGGGGAATGGCTGTGTATGGGGGGGGGTCCCATTCGACTATGACTTTGTAAGGGGGGAAGGTTGGCAAACTCAAAGACAGCCCCAGGCGGCACAAACTGTAGCTATGCCACTGATCAGGAGGATGAATTTAGGAGGTCCTAGCAAACTATAAAATTATTTTGCTAAGATTAGAATATTGCCTACCAGTAAATGCCCTACTTTTACCAGAAAACCCACATACTGCAAGTCACCAAAAACAAAATCCTAAGGTTCATCATTTTCTCCCTTCTCAGTAAAGATCATTGCTACACATTAAAAAAAATGGTTAATGTTTACTAAAGGGTCTGAGAGGCCATATTTTGGTTGTCTGTTCTTCAGTTTCAGTTTGAAAGTTGGTATCCCATAATTCCACTGGAGTGTACAGGGTTACATAATTATGTATGTAAACTGTACGTTAATTAGCATACAGATTTGTACCTATTTTTCATGGGCCTTTGTGCAGATTTTTGATGTTTCCAGGTTGAGAGCTATGAGGGGGGCTTTTATTGCAGATCAAGGTACAGTGAGGATAAGGGAATATTCTCTTTTCCCCAATGTAGTGCAATCTCAAAGTTAGTATATATAAGTCGAGGGGGTATGGAGGTGAATGGATTTTTTCTTCAAGTGTGCAGTTGTCTTCATACCTAATAGCAGACACATTTCATCAGTCATATGGGTCTATGTCATTTCAAGGAATACTTGTTTCATTGACCCATATTATTATTATGTATTTATTTATTTATTTATTTACAATTGATTACCGAGTAGTGTCCGGCTAGGCAAGTAGCCCGTTATCAGTGGAGACCCAGGGAGAAAAGCTCCAAAGAAATAACACAGTTAAATATTAAACATTAAATACAAAAATGTGAGTGACTAATGAAATGTATCTGCTATTAGTTTTGAAGTCAACTGCACACCTGAAGAAACCTTAATTTGTCATAACTAAACTGTAATATCTCAAATCTTGTGATTTACAATGACTGCATCTTTTTTTTACTTCTTATTTAGGATGTCTATACACCATCAAGCAAAATAAAATAATGTATTATTTAGCTTTCTTAACTAGGAAGAGAATACTGGGTCTGATTAGTTTTTGGTTGATTCCTAGGTAGAATTTACTACAGGCAGAATATTTGTGCATACATAATACAAGAAAAAAGTGAGGCAAAGATGTTGCAAATGGAATTAACATGAGAATTAAATACACATCATGAAAGTATAAATACAGAACGGCAAATTATACACTTTAGGTAATAAAGGTTCTTTAGTTACTGATGTTGGTTATATTACACATTTTTTTAATTCAAGTAGGCATATAAATATTGTTATACATTAATGTTTTCGTGTATAAGTGATTACAGATGTTTCTGCATGTTGTAATAAAATTATATTAAAGCATAAAGTATACCCATTTCCTGCTCTGTTATAAACTCAACGATTTCTTGATAAACCAAAAGTTTCGAAATTGTACAGCTGACCCAACCTGTTATAATACATCGTTTTAAGCTAACATCTTCTGAAATAGAGTAGGTATCTCTGGTCATGAGTGATTTTACAGAACATGCAAAATGATATTATTACAGATAAACACCACAATTATTTACATCAGGGTTTTTGACTATTAGGTGCATAATTCAATGATGCAAATTAAGTTACAACAATAAAGAATTTTTAGAAATTGACATAGTAGGAAAAGGTGTAGTGATCATTTTTCATATTAAGCATTAATTACTTCCAATAGCCATATGTTTGTGTGTGTGTGTGTGTGTGTGTGTGTGTGTGTGTGTGTGTGTGTGTGTGTGTGTGTGTGTGTGTGTGTGTGTGTGTGTGTGTGTGTGTGTGTGTGTATGATACACACATGCACATGCATATAAAATTCTACGTTTATCCACTTACATTAAGCTCCCTTTATTTCAATAAATTTGCCATAATAATAAAAAAGCAATTTCAAATGGAATAACTGTTGACACTTGCAATGTTTGTCTTGTGGCAGATCTATAACAAAAGCCATTTTATGCTGGTTGAATCACACAAGCACACCTGCTGAGAGCTCTTAATATGTGGCAAAGGGCTTGTGCAGCAAAATCATATACTTCTTCTTCATAACACAAAAAGACAAATGTATGATTGTTATTTCTGCCACACCAATCATTATTGTCAGAAGAGAATTGCGGTGGTTGATGGACAAGACAAAGTAATGCTTCACAGGTATGATTATGGTAATTTCAATCCCTACAATTTGCAGACCTATAATAATTATTGCATGGTGACCAGACAAGGGCTAGAGGGAGGTAATTAATTTTTGGTTGCAACAACTGTCATTGTCTGCCTCTCAAATGTGTACTGGCTTTAGGAGTTTGCTTTGTTGAGGAGTATGTATTTTAAAGCATATTATTTTCAGAATGAATTTGGTATATAGCATAGTGACATGGAATTTGTGCTATATTTATGTTGCATTAATAAAAAAATAAAATAAAATGATAATAATGTTAAACATAACACTTGTCTTTTGTCTTAAAAAAATATGTGATTAATATTGTCTTTTAGAATTAAAGACTATATACATTTGTGTAATCAAGTCCCTGTGCTTTTATTTAAGTTTTGTAAAGAGAGAGGAAGAGGATGTCTAGAAAATATTTGAAAACTAAAGACTATAGCATCTGCTCAAAGGATTTATACATTTTGTGGTCTAGGTTAGGCAAATAGCAGAATCATTCGCATAACAGAATGCATATTTAATTATTTATTTTAGTGCAGCAGTTTTGACCCTTCTATGTTCAAATGAGAAAAATAGAGTAAACATATATCTTAATAACCATATGTCCATTTGACAGAAAAATGTCATGTTATCAGTTTTCCAAGAGCAAATTGATTACAACAGTGAGGCTGGAAACTGAACAACTGACAAAATAAAATTCCTTGTGGAATCAGTTTTATTACAGAATAGAGGACATACATTGAGGCAGGAGGGTACCATTTGCCAACAAAGTGATGGGACCTGGCTGAACCATTTGATAGGGAAGATGCCCTGTTTGACTGTGTGAAGTACAGAAGAATGTCATAGTGGCTTGGTAGATGTATCCATCCATCCATCTACAATCTCTTTTCCCATTTTTGCACATGGGTGTCAAGGTGTCACCTCAACAGTGACAAACATCTAGAGCCAAGGCTCACATTACCAGTTGGCTAGCCAAAAATTTGTTAAAGGAAGGGGAAGGACTAGGACTGACAGCAGTATGAGGAAGTTTCTATTTCTAAGAATGACAAGGAAAGATCCCAAGTATGGTGAAGAATGTAACTCAGACATAATCAAATTAAATCAGTATAATAGCTAACTGGTATGGAGTTAACCAAACTGTGAGCCTTCTATTTGTAAAGCTACTTATCTGTAGTGATGAGTGAGGGTTCCACCCTCACCCATTTGCCTCAGTTAGAGATGGATGTTGATAGCAAGGTGGTGCAGTGGGTATTTGTGTGTATAGTATATACATATATATATATATATATATATATATATATATATATATATATATAATTTATATATATATATATATATATATATATATATATGTATATATATATATATATATATATATAGAGAGAGAGAGAAATGTAGATATGAATAGATACATATGTATACACACACACACACACACACACACACACACACACACATATGAATATATATGTACACACACACACACACACACACACGCACACACACACACACACACACACACATGCACGCACGCACGCACACACACACACATATATATATATATATATATATATATATATGGTTCTACCTCACATAAACGAAACACCAAAACACTGACAACGCAATCACGAAAACCACATAACTGACAGAAACAAAACACGAAATTCCACATGCCCCGATAACTAATAAAATACATGACGGCGGACACAAAACACGAGCCTCAAACAAACCACACACACATCAAAAAACAAAAAACATTCCCTCCCAAACAAGCACACTCACACAAAACAAACACTAACTAAACTCACATACACACTACCTACACTAACCCAAACTACACACCTACCTACCCAAACCCTAACCCTAAGGCCTACCTCTACTGCACCCACCCCTGACCCGCCTCTACCCTAACCCTATACGCACTCACTACCACAACTTACCTACACTCTCTAACCCTAACCACCCACTAACCAGACACTTACCTGCACTAACCCAACTAACCCTAACTCACTTATCTGACCTCATAACCCACCACCACTACCCAACCCTACACTTACCCTCCCCTTCCACACACTCTCCCTACTTACCACACAACCTTACTGACTCATTCCTATCGATCTTCTGGGTCCACACACACACACACACACACACACACACACACGTATATATATATATATCTATATATATATATATATATATATATATATATATATATGGGTCTACGTTGACCTATCGGAAGTACAGTTCACCAAACTGCAATTTCGTAAGTCCATTTTCACAAAAACTGACTTGCCAAAATAAAACAAAAAAAAATAATACACTAAACACATGTAAATGGGGGGGGCAAGCTCCACACCCCCTGTACTTATATATACATACTAACTTTGAGATCGCACTACAGTGGGGAAAAGAGAATATACCCTTATCCTCACTGTACTGTGATCTACAACAGCAAACCACCTCTCATACCTCTCAACCTAGAAACATAAAAAATCTGCACAAAGGCCGATGAAAAAAAGGTACAAATCTGTATGCTGATTAACATACAGTTTACATACATAATTATGTAACTCCCCCCCACTTCAGAAGAATTATAGGACACCAACTTTTAAACTCAAACTGAAGGGCAGACAACCAAATTATGCCCCCCCCCCAAATTTGTAGCAATGATGTTCACTGAGAAGGGATAAGTTGATGAATCTTAGGTTTTTGTTTTTGATGACTTGCAGTATGTAGGATTTTTGGTAAAAGTAGGGCATTTACCGGTAGGCAATATTTTAATCTTAGCAAAATAATTTTATAATTTGTTAGGACCTCCTAAAGTCATTATCCATGACGTACTGATCAGTGGCATAGCTTGAGTTTGTGCCGTTTGGGGCTGTCTTTGTGTTTACCACCCTTCTTCCCTCACAAAGTCATGGTCAAATGGGCCCCCCCATACAGAACCCTCCCTCTTGCAGCCATTTCAATGTCCCATTACTTGGCTATTTCGCCTCATTTATCATAAAAACTGTAATGTGCATACTGCTTTACTTTTACAATGATTATTTGGATTTCATTTAAAACTTTTATTTTACATTTTATAGCACAAACACTATTAGACATCTGATTTGATGGAAAACAGATTTCATAGAAAACCTTCTCAGCTAGAAATATATCCTAAAAATATTTTTGCAAGAGGCAGAAGCCCCCCAGCACCCTCATACTTCTGTATTCTAATTCCAAGATTACACAACTATGGAGAAAAGAAAAAAAAAACACCAAACAGTGAGTCAGTGCTGGAGAGCAAACACAAACCTTTTCATATTTGGGAGCACAAAACATGAAGCTGACCATCTCAATCCACACATACTCTGCTAGACTCTCGTCCCGAATAACTTCTATGATATAAATGACACTTTTCCATATGTATTTCCACACTTTTTTATATTGCTAAAGCTAGAGTGCAGGCCTAAAAGCACCATTAAAAATATACTCAGATGAAGGTCACATGAAACAAATATGCATTCCTGTAGACTGCTGTTCATATGCACCATGAGCGGCCTTCATAATCTGTGACTTGACAGTGGTAAAGCAGAGAGTGTGTTGTAATGCTACTGGCCTCAGGTGGCTAACTAGTGCCTCTTTGGGTGGTTGAGCAGTTTGCCTGCAATATCCACTTGTGTGTTTTTGTGTCTGCATGATTGTGAGTGTGTGTGTGTGTGTGTGTGTGTGTGTGTGTGTGTGTGTGTGTGTGTGTGTGTGTGTGCGTGCGCGTGCGTGCGTGTGTGTGTGTGTGTGTGTGTGTGTGTGTGTGTGTGTGTGTGTGCTGTACATATTCATTTGTTTAATTTTGTTTTGTGTGGGCTGATACTCAAAACTTTATATGTAAAACACAATAGGATACATGGAGTGTTGCGACTTGCTAAAGGATTGGCACACAAGTTTTAATAGCAGAACAGTGGTTGGTTTTCCATTTGCTATTATCTCTCTGTGCTTGTGATATAACACAACATCTGTAGGCAGCTTTGCATGCAGTATAACACTGTCTGAAATGCATTGTCAGTCATGATTCTGCTCTCTTAAACAGGCATCAGCTGTGTTTTCTGAACAATAACATATAACTTCTCCAGCCATGATATTTGTTTGCCTTTGAACTGAGTGCTGGTTCCTTGCTCTTTGCACTGCCCATACACAAGTAATATCACATCTCTGAAACATGCTTAATACACAATGTTTAGGTTTGATTTCTCTGTAAGCATTTCCCAGCAGTTACAGTAGGCATATAGTTATAAAAGTTACAGTCACACATCTCCTTCAAGGACACTGTTTTAGTTGCTTTTTCTGTAAAATGCAATAGATATCTTGTGCAAACACTATACATTAAATTACTGCTCATTATTCCCCTGAATTTCATCACTAAAGGCATTCTCCCTGTATGAAATATAAACAGTCTAAGTTTTTATTTACTGTTAGAATAAGCTGTCATGCAAAAAAAAAGTCATCCATATATTTTCACAAGACCATACAGGACAGTTTGATTTAAAAGGAAGTAAGACAATATGTTTCTTAAAATGGTTAAAATAAAGCAAACCTGTTCAACATCCCTACTAAGTGCTGCCTCAGCTTATACAGTTCCTTCTCTAGCGTGTTGCACAGTCGAATTGTAGGGGCAATACAATCAAAATTACAGCTGCAGTTTTAAAAGACTATACTGCCATTTGTAATGTATCACACAGAAGTAAAATAATTACATAAAGAATCTATACAGTACTGCACATTAAACTTTTTGCTAACTAGAAATGTGCAGAAAATACGGAAAAATATTTCCATTACCCTAAAATGCTATTGCTCATGCTAATTCCCTAAACTCAGAATACATTCTAAGTTTAAAAAATGTCTGGCAAGTAACATTGGCTAGTAAGGCAATGAGATGCATTTATTTAGTTGGTTAGTTAGTTAGTTAGTTAGTTAGTTAGTTAGTTAGTTAGTTAGTTAGTTAGTTAGTTAGTTAAAGATATTCATTTGCTCATTTATTTGTTTATTGCCACAATGTTTCCTGGCTTTACTGAGTGTATTTCTATTAATTTTTTTTTCTTAAGGTTAATAAGGCTGGTAAGATCAAGTATATAATTCAATGGTTTTACATGCATCATATATTCATTGTATTTTACTCATATGTTTATTGCTTTATTGCTGTCATTGATTTATAGTGTGCCAGATGATTTTACTGTTTGTTATTGAAATGGGGATTTTATTCAGCACTGCTGTCTGAAGAAGTCATGTTTGTAATGACAAAATAGCTTAACCAGTAAAAATGTCTGAGTCCTAATTTTGCCCTTACAAGTTATTTTTGCGTTTATGTTTGTTTTCCATCAGCTAAAGTTGTTGTTAAAGATTTTAATGTCATGCGGTATTATTTTGTTTAATTTATTATGCCAGCTATTTAATAGGAAGTAGCCCTGTTTAGTTTTTTTTTTCCTGTAATGATATTGGGAGGTGGGTAGGATCTATAAATAATCACATAATCAATGTAAAGTACATTTTGTTTTATCGAGAGATCAGCTGAGGGTGGGTAGTGACTGATGAAAGAGGAAGAGAAAGAGAGAAAAAGTGTGCTGCAAGAATTTATTTTTGGAGACCATCCTGTTTCAGGAGATGCTACAAAGTGAGTAATCAGATTTAGTGTAGAAACACTTATAGACAACCCAGCAACTAAGCAGAAACTGAGAAGAAAGGGAAGAGAAAATGTGGATTCAATAAGAAAATTGAGATGGACAATTCTGAGTCAAGCAGGAAACAGAGGTAATAAATCTACTAAGGCAGCTGATGGAATTTTCGTAGGTACCTGGAACGCTTAAACTGGTATCTGTGTTAGTGGTGCAACAGGTAGCACACTTGTTAGTGCAGAAGTCTGTGTGTTCTATTACTACACCAGGTAGAACAAATATTGATCCTGCAGTGTAGCATAAGGAGGGTGCTGCACTCTTGAGTGAATCCTCCTTCAGATGAGACATTAAACTGACGTCTCAACTGTATGAGTTGGTGGTAGTTCAGGTAGCTGTAAGTAATTCATAGAGTGAAGTTGTATAATGGAGTTCAGCAACAAAATAGCCAAACAAATCCAAACAGCAGTTGGAACTCCAAAGAAGGAACGAATTCTACTTGCTATAAGAGGGAGTGATATTACACTGGAAACAGAAATGTCTAAGTATAATTGGATTATTAGATTAAATGATGACTGAAAACCAGGTCTGAACCTTTCAGTCACCAGAAAATTGCTACTGAAAAGGAAAGAAATGAGCTTAAAAAAAGTGATTATGTAAATGTATAATAAAATTTATATTTTTGTATTAATGATGTTTCTAATATTGTGCTCTGTCTGCATTTCTCTCTCTCATAGGTTCATAGCTTAGAACTTATATATATATATATATATATATATATATATATATATATATATATATATATATATATATATTTATATACATTTTTATATGTGAACATCTTTTATAGGTATATGCATTTTAATGAATGCGTTCTGAGTATTGATTGGTTGTTTGTATCACATGATTGTTATTTAAAAAGGGTAATGGCATGCATTGAGAAAGGCAATAGCCTGAAATTTTTGCTTTTCCTAATAAATTTGTTTGGTGTTTAGAGTTTCAGCTGGTGCATTTTATTAGCTGTATAAGATCCCATGGAACCCATTTAAAAGAGTAGGGGGAAGTTCATAGATGGTTATTATGCTGATGACCGCTAGGCTCTTTGCAAGCCTAGCCAAGCTACCCAAACCATTTTGGTGTCAAGTATGATACTGGGGAGGGCATGCTAGTAGACAGGTAGTTAACAATTTATAAGGGGACTGTTAATTAAGATAGCATTTTTCTTATTGATGGCCTCTCCAGAGTGGGGTAAATTTATGATTTCCCATCCCATTATAAAGATTTTGTTTACATAGGTTCAGGGATCGGTTCTGTTTTATATGCATGTGGAGCCTGTTGCATAGTGTGCGGATCCTTTGGGATATATATCTGTCTCTCCAGCACATTCTGTTTAAGTTACAAGCTAAGTTCAGATACCTGGATTTAGTATTTCTATTGCTCCGGGTTTTGTGCATGTGCAAAAGATACATCAGGGCTGGGTCTGAGGAAGCCATGTAAGACAGGAAAATCCCCTCACAGCAACCTGTAGGAAAATGAATAAAGAAACAGAGCCTTTTGTCAATCACTGTAGGACAGGGTATTCATTCCTTGAATTCTCCTGGTGATAAATGTTTGCGGATATTCCAACTGTTGCAAGTATCTGGTTATATACATGCCAATGGGGAAATTGTTTCCAGTGATAGGTATGATAAGGGCTGAGTAGAATGGTACTATAGAAGTAGGGTGATATAGAATGATGTTCTTGTTATATTAGCTACATGCTGGCCAAAGGTCAGATTGCAGTCTACATATGTTCATAGATAACTTATTACTGGGTTAATATTTAGGGATGTGTTATTGATGGATTAATTAACCTGGGTTGAAAGTTTCTAAAAGGCATTATAATGCATTTTTGACATTGAGTCTTAAGCTGTGGCTATGGCATCAGTCATGTGTCTGTGTTAAAGCCACTTGGAAGATGTTTGGACCTTGGGAGAATCTATAATAGGTCCCATTTCACAATTATCTGTGATTTTGATGATCCAGATGCCTTTGACATTAACCTTGACTTCCAAGAAGTAGATGCCAAACAAGACGGAGCCCAGCATAGAACCCTATTGTACTCCACTGCTGACCTGTCTCTTGCTGGAGGTGGTTTCATCAATCCTGACTTCTTGAGTCCTGCCTGTGAGCCAGCCAGCATTTCAACAAGTTATGTAAAACTTTACACCTATCTCAGAGAGCTTGTTAAAAATGCCAGAGTGGGGTATTGTATCAAATGCCTTAGCCAGGTCAAGAAATGCAGTAAGCACTGTTCTACCCTCATCCATTGTCTTGGCGCCCCTCTCAAAGAAGTCTACCAGGTTAAATAGGTGTGCCTTTCCTTACAAAAGCCATATTGGGATGGGGACAGTGCCTGTAGATGGCCATTATCCTTGTTTCTCATTTCCATGATAACCCGTTTCATGGCTTTGCATATTAGGCTTGTTAGACTCATGAGTCAATAGTTCCCTGGGTCAAATGATGGTCCGCCCTTTTGGAGGGTAATGGTGATCCTCCATTCACTTGGAACATAGCCTGTTTTCATACCTCTCAACTATACAGGTTTTTGCAGAATATCCAGATTTTTGCCTCATATTTTTGGTGTGTCCCCCCTAAAATCTGTCCTTTTCTGGCAAATAGCGGAGGATTGAAGTCATTAAATAATGACAAACGTTTGAGTTTTAGACTCCACATCCTTTGGAAAATTCATGCTAATGCAAGACCTATTATTCTATGAACTTTCTAAGTTTGTAAAGGCAATATTTAAAATCTTTCCCTATTTCTCCCCCCATCATTTTAGGCTTTGTCCAGATTTTTTGATCTAAGAGGTTGTGAGGTATGCCTGTTTCAGAGCTGTAGTTGAACAGTACAAGTGGTCCAGATAGGTCATGTTTTAGATAGTTCAGAAGGCAAATGAGGATGTTGTTAGAGCACATGGTGGTGGTGTGATTGGCTTTAGTGAGTGCTGCCAGCACCTGGACCCTTCTAATGACTCGGGGTATTATGTTAGATGGGATTACCTGTGGGAGCTTGGGAGGAGAGGTTCTGAATCTTGGGCTGAATTTATTGGCCAGAAGATATGCTATGTCACCCAAATTGGTGTATGTGGTACCATTCACCACCAGTAAAGCACACTGTTGTGTGTTACCTTTAACGTTCTTGATGTAGCTTAAGAAGGCCTTCTGATTTTCCTTAGTCTGCAAGGTTATCCTGAGCTGGTAGTTGGCCTTGTTGGACTTAATTATACCTCTTAGTTTCTTCTTTGGTTGTATAAGAGACCACTTGTCTTCAAGGGAGTTGCTTTTCCTGATTTTGGGAAGTAATTTTCTTCTTGTATCATATACCTGTTTGGGTAAGGATTCTACCAGTGGGGTTTGTTTTTAGTTCTTATTTTCGGTTTACTTCTTGTAGCTATGGTAGCCTCTATCCAACGATTCACATGTTTTATAGTGACCCTGTGAATAATTCTGCATAAGTAGCTGTGGTTTCAGGGTTGGGAGGAGCCTAGAATTTTGACAAACTGTCACTTAATAGGATTTAGTTTACTTTTGAATAGTTCATAACTGTTACTGGTTTAGCTGGATTTTCTGGTTTGATTTTTCCTAGAAATGAGACAGCATTGTGATATGACTTCACTAATGAGGACGTGATATGGGGGGTGGGGGGTACAACACTCTCCCATGTTGGTGAATACTAAATCCAGTGCATTTGATCCTCTGGTTGAAGCAAGTATCTGTTCTAGGATGTTTATGTTAATAAAGTCCAGGAAGCACTGTGTCTGTGAGTTTGAAGCAGTGTACATTTGATAGTCTATAGAGGGGTAATTAAAAAATATCATGGACAGGATGTTTTGTTAGATGGTGAGTACCTCTAGTAGGTTTTGATAAGAACTGTGAGACTGTAGGGGCTTTGATGGTGACCTGTAGCAAGACATGATGTAGTGAGAGACCTTAAATATGGTGACTTGCATGTGGATGAGCATCATGGTATCATCCCTTTTATCCAACTTGGAAGTATGTTTGCTGCTAATATAAATCAAGACACATCTACCTTTGGCCCCAGTCTATGCTGTTGTTGGTCTGAATGTGTGGAAGGCACTGTATCCTTACACTTACAGAACACTTTCTATGGCTTTAAACCAAGTCCCCATCATGGGACAGATATCTACATTCTGCAGAGTGAGGAGGACTTAAACAGTGTATAGTTTTTTGTTTAGGCTCTGATCATTGAGAAGTTAACACCTTAAGGTGGCTTGTATACTTTTCACAAGATTCTAAGGGTGTGGATAAAGATTTAGCCAATATCTGAAAGCCTGTGGGGGTGTGGGTGGGGGACAGCTGCAACCCATCTTGTGAAAAGAATGTGGTCTTTTGGCCATGCTGACAGATAGTAAATCCCCCAAGAGTGACGCCAGAAACTAAGCCAATAATCAGATCAACCATTTTATCTTCATACAGTGGAATCATCCTTCTTGATAGTAGAATATTACTCAATGCAAGGCTCATACCTTCTGTAATACAAGTTCCGAGAGAACCATCATGTCTCTTTTCATATAGTCCAGTGAGGTATATCTCAGGTCATTTACACCCACATGGACTGTGATAGAATCATATTGGTACCTGGGTGCAGTAAGTTGAGTGAGTGAGTGACACTGCAAATGGTGGCTCCAGAGAGATCACTAATCATTATCATCTCCTTGTTTAAATTGGTGAGTGGGGCATCTGTGTGTTGCACAATGGAGTCGCTAATGTTAAAAGTATTAATGGATTAGCTTTTTTTTGGCATTTAGCTTTACTGTCAACTTGGGTCCCCCCCTGTGTCCCTAACTTCTTCTTAATTTAATGGATTACCACCCATGGTAATTAGTTACCTTGTTTGTTTTTCCCAATGGTATGACTATACATTTAGGTAAAGTATATGCTTGCCTTATGAGCTTTGCACTTAGGGGAACATTAGATGTAGGGTTACACAAGATGTTTGGTGTTGGTTTTGGTGTGTGCTTTAGTGAGTGTTGAAGTACAGTGTTACCATTAGGTAGCCTTGGAGGTCCTTGAGATCTGGGAAAGTTTCTTTTAAGGACCTCAGCATATGACAATCTCTGTGTGTGGGGAATAGTATATGTGGGGGGTGTAGTGTGTGTGGGTGGGGATAGTATGTGTGGGGAGTGTAGTATGTGTGGGGGGTGTGGTATGTGTGGGGGGTGTAGTATGGTTATTTCTGACAACCTCATTTGTATGCAAGATTTTTGCCTCCAAAGAAGTTGTGTAGTTGCATATCTCACATAAAATGTTATTTTCTTTAATGATTAACTGGCTGTCTGAGAACATGAGAAAATTGCTACATTGCCTTATGATGCCCATATCTTCCAAGCTGGCCACAGACACATTTGGCAATTGCATATCCATGTTGACTGGTACTGTAATAGGGTTGGTTGTTTAGGATTAAGGATTTGGTTTTAACAGGGGTCTCCTGGAGTAGTTTCTGGGGTCAAGGGCAAGATGTTATGTAATGCTAGGATATGCTAGGATATGGTCATACTATTTGATTCACAAACTAGCTACTCTGAGTTGATACCTTAACTGAATTCCCCCTAGTCATGTAAATACCACCTCAGAGTCTACTAGCCTAGTGGGACTAGCTGGGTCAGTAATAAATAAAGGATTTGAATCTATACATAACTTCTAGTTGATCTTATCTGCATTTGACAAAAGCATTTATCATATTTCAAGACATGACATATAAAGTTATCATTTAATTCCTATATTTTTTATTTGATTGGGTAACTGAGCTAGACCACCCATGTTAACTTTACACAGCAGACCAAGAAGTAAAAGGACATTAAGTGACTTTCACTTTAAAATTGAAAGGTAATGTGATAAGATTCATACTCATATCTCAGCCTTCACAGGCTTTGGCTGTCCAGTTGGTGTTTCACATATGAAATGTAGACCTTCATCTGCAAGTACATGCTAGTTATTACCATTCATAGACATATTTCAAATGTGTGCATATGTGATATACCTGGAATTTACTTAATTAACAGATTGCAGATAATGCTGTTTATACATCAGGTAGGCTTACAATAGCATATTCTTTTATCAAGTTCAGGTTTGTTTAGGTACTTGTTGCTTAAAAACATGACAACAAAACTACATAAAAATCAAATAAAAATATGAACCATAAAACAATCATATGACTGAAAACAACAGAGAGACAATTAATATGTGTGTCTAACAGTGATTCATGATTATTTGTTGATGATTTTTCTACAATAAATAAAACAAGAAAAATAATAAAAGCCACCCTCACAAATGTATTTATTTTTTTGCGAGGAAGATGCACCCACTTCTTCCCATGTGGTGTGGTGTGGTGTGAGACCACCTCCACCCACACAAACTTATACATACTAACTCTATGATCACACAACAGTGGAGAAAGTTTTACTTTATGTGGCTTCCAATGATAAAGTCATCGTATTGTAGTCAATAGGACAATTGCTCTTTCGCAAGAACATGTTCCCTTCTAATACTTATAAGAAAACAGTGCTATTAAGTAATAAGCTGTGAGGAATTCCTAACTAAAGGTATTTGCAAAGCTAAAACATTATGCAAAAACATAGAAATATTAAAACTGAAGAAAACAAGTTGCAACAAATCATTGCACGATAGTGAAATATAAAAATAGCTTACTGTAGCCATATCATCAGTAGGAATGTGCCTCTAAAAATTCATAGGTCCTGAGACATGTCAAGTGTTTCTTAGCCAAACAATTGTTTTTCAAATGTGCAATGTTTGTGCAGTACATGTTAATCACATAATAATCATTGTAGAATCTTTGTGAGGCCTGTATTATGTCATGCTGAAAATATAATGCCCTATATCTTTGTGGTCCGCTGCAGACTATTTCCAATTTACATACTCAAGATAAATAGTGATTCAGCATTGTAAGTTAATAATTCAAAAGGTACATTCAAACATAAAGCAAATATTATTGGATCATTTCTGATGTTAGCATGGATATCGATTTCTAGACTGAATATTTTGCTGTTGGTGTTCCCTTTTTGATAGAGTTTTATAGTAATAATTAGAAGAAAGTGATAACTATCTCAGACTAAAATGGAATGAGTGGACATGGGGCAAACTAAAGGAATTTTCATGTTTCAAAATGGAATATGCATAATATAATTTCCCAGTGCCTCTATCAAGAAGAGCCAGTAGAGTAATCCCCGGGGTGAACTTTTAATTTCCAATCCACTCACCAAGATTTATCTTGAAAAGGGCCATTGAGGTGCTATGACATGATCACATATTTTTGTCTAGGAGTGAAGGTGATAGTATGGGTAAGTTTGTTTAAAGATTCTACCTTTGACTGGGAATACCCCATTGCTGCCTTTGAAGATATGGTGATTTTTAAGCATTTATGCATGCAAAGATTTCATTCTGTTGCTACATGCAGGTACATTTCCAGGCCCCTTCTCAGAAGAACAGTGGGATATAGGTGACAGTTCTTTTCTGAGTGGACTGTAAACTCATTAAATGATTCCTTTCACTAACATCCATCATACTGTGACCCATATTGCCCTGTGTGTCCTGTGCAGTGTTCTTATAGCTCAGCTGAATAAACTACCTTGACAATGTTAATACCCTGCATGCAGGATTGTTATACAGGATTGCATCTGAGTGTATGCTATGTTGTGTTAATGGCAGTGTCAGTGAGAAATACAAACTGAGTGTGTGGACGCGCAGGTGTGTGTGTGTGTGTGTGTGTGTGTGTGTGTGTGTGTGTGTGTGTGTGTGTGTGTGTGTGTGTGTGTGTGTGTGTGTGTGTGTGTGTGTGTGTGTGTGTGTGTGTGTGTGTGTGTGTGTGTGTGTGTGTGTGTGCATGTGTGCATTGTGCTTGTGAATGCCAAATACTTAACTCAACTATATTTTTATCAAGTATATGGAAACAATTTGTAGGGCAAGTTCTTGTCCAATGTGACACTGCACTGCAGGTGTAATGAAATAAATCTTGAATGCTTCAAGAGACTTGGTAAAGATTAACCTTCTCACCCATGAGACAGTAATGATGTATTACTCTTTTATTAAGAGGAAGCTAAACTGCAGAGCCACATAATTTGCAGTGCTGTTCATGTACTAGCTACAAATGGATTATTTTAGTTTACTGATGGTCTGTAGATATATATATATATATATATATATATATATATATATATATAAATATATATATAAATATATATATATATATATATATATATATATATATATATATATATATATATATATATATATCTATATATATCTATATATATATATATATAAATAGATATATGTGGGTCTACTTTGATTCACTGAAAACTCATTTCACTGAATTTCAATTCACCCTCAAAAAATTGCTGAAAGCTCAAGAAAACTAATTTCACTGAATCACATTTCACTGAATGTAAGTACTTGTTGGGCAAATAAAATGTATATCCCATTTTGCCCACTGCAGTGCTATCCTGGAGTTAGTATATATAGTTAGAGGGTGTGTGGGGCAGAGCCCTCACACTGGGGAGTATGAGTGGGGAATGCCCCCACCTATGTAGCTTTTATATTTTTGAATCTCATTTCACTGAAAGCTAAAAATATAAAACCAAGAGAAGGATGGGAACTACACACCCACACCCCCCAACTATATATACTGACTCTAGGATTGCACTATAGTGGGGAAAACAGCATATACATTTTATTTGCCCAGCAGTACTTACATACAGTAAAATGAGCTTTCAGTGATTTGGTGTGACTATTTTGAAATTCAGTGAAATGAGTTTTCAGTGAATCAAAGTAGACCTGTGTATACACACACACACACACACATATATATATATATATATATATATATATATATATATATATATATAGGTTATAGTCATAGGTTAGTACTAGGCTAATTGCCCTTGCGAGTCATTGTAAGCCTAACCAATTATCCCTTTTGAGACTCAAACCCTGCACCTTGTGTTTGCAAGGCAAACACCTTAACCATTAGTCCACACACACACATGTGCACAAACACACACACACACACACACACACACACACACACACACACACACACACACACACACACACACACACACACACACACACACACACACACACACACACACACACACACACACACACACACACACACACACTCACTCTCACATCTCTCTCTCTCTCTCTATATATATATATATATATATGTAAATATGTATATATATGTTTGTATTTATATATATATATATATATATTGAGAGAGAGAGAGAGAGAGAGGGAGAAGCAGAGAGAGAAATTTATACAGAGATAGGACAAATAGATTAGTTGGCATAATGGTTAAGGTCTTCATCTATCATGCACAAGGTACAAGGTTTGATCCTCATGTCTGGCCAATGCCTGTAGGAAATTTGCATTGTGTCCCTGTGTCTCTGTAGGATTCCTCTCACCATCCAAACACATGCAGCTTCCTTCTGAAACTCACCCACGAAAGGAATTGTGGACTGAAGCACAGACTCTAGATGGTGCCTTATAGGGGAAAGAGTTGCAAAGACCAACCACTTTGGGTATCCACTGTGGTGCATAGTATCCTCAAAATAAGAGAACATGGATCACAGACTGCATCGTGTCATCAGCTGTATTGACTAATGTCACCAAATTGGCATGTTGGTAGTAAGTGTAGTGTGGCCAGCTGCCCTGGGTCAATAAGCTATTGGGAGCCTGGGCTATCGGGGTATGTGAACAATGGACATAAAACCAAACAACCTGCCAAACATGAAAAAGAATTGCTACACTGAATGTACCACAGTTTGGAAGTTGATGATATGCTTGGGATCTGGGTCACTTCTTCAAGAAGACAGATTAAAAATGGTATGGGAATTTTGCTGATGGAGAGACTTGAAAAGACAGTGAGTGATGCCATCAGAGTTAATGATAGACTCGTGACAATCAGACACAAGCCTAATGGTAGGGCAGTTTTCATAATTTTAGCCTAAGACCATCAGCAGGGTTGTGATAGTGAAGAAAACTGTTCATTCAGACAGCAGTTGCAGGACCTACTAGATAAAGCAAGACAGCATGAATTAGTGTTATAATGGGTGGTCTGAATGCACATATGTGGACAGACAGAACAGGATATGAGGACTGGCTTGGTCCACATGGGTGGGGCAACAGGAATAAAGAAGGAAAGGCCATTCTAGACTTCTGTTTGGTAAATAGCTTGATGGTCACCAACGCATGATTCAGCAAGAGAGGTAGTCACAAGGTCACATACAAAAGTGCCCAACATAAAACTCAGGTAGACTTCCTCCTAGTAAGGAAAAGGCAGTGGGGTAGAATTAGAGATTGCAATGTCATCCCCTTTGAAACAGTCATTCCACAGCATATACCACTGGTTGCTGCAATCAGCTGCAAGCGATGGTCAGAGAATGCTCTAACATCAAATGAGACCAGGCTGAAGACCTGAAAGTTGACTGAAGAGAAGAAAATCTGCAAGGCTCTAGACCCTCAAGAAGAAGAGGAATTAGACTGAGCTGAGGAAGCCTGGAAGCACCTCAAAAATAGCATGAGTGAGGACTACAGAACTGATATGTGGCTAAGCCAGTTACCGAAATAAGGTATACAGGAAAGCTGATAGTAAAGTACAGACGTCCAACAAGTCATCAAAAGAAAGAAAGAGTGCAAGAAAATGTGTGACACAGAAAAGACAGACCTGCCAAGGAAGGAATACTGGTTGCCTAACAAAGATGCTAAGAGAGGTGTTCCAATAGCAAAGAGCAGGGCATCAGAGGCACTCTACCAAGTTCTGGAAAGTGACTCAGTAGGTGGCTCAAAGAAATTCTTTCAGGTTGCAAGACAAAGACTGAAAGAAATGAAGATAGATACCCTTCATAAGGCATGACAAGACCAACCTGCTCACCAGTCTACAGCACATCAATGGCAGATGGAAGGAGTACTTCCAGCAGCAGCTGAATGAAGAAAACCCCACAGAAGCTGTACTGCCTCAGACACAGCCTACAGTGAAAGAATAGGAGAAGAGTATCATAGAAGAAGTAAAAACATCACAAATACCCTGAGATTCCTCAATTTTGTCAATGTAAATGCCTTGGAACAGCTAGTCAATACCCTGACAAGAGGTGATAATATCTTGGACTTGGTATTAACCAACGGTTCTACCTCAGTTAGATAACCAACATGAGTAACCACTGCAGCATCCCAACAGTATCATCCTCCCTGGGAATATCTGACTATAAAGTGGTATCTTGTGAAGTTACCATCTCCCCCAACCCCCGTCTAGCTAGGGTCAGACATAAAAACCTCTCCAAAGCTGATTACAGCCTCCTGAGGGATGGCATAAACAGCTTCACAGTCTCCACCCTGTTTGTAGGAACTGGCACCAATATCCAAAACTACACCAAAGCACTATACGAGCACTTATATAGATGCATGGAATCAGGAATACCTGACAGGACTAAATCATTGTCTGCAAGGAAGAGTAAACCTGTCTGGTGACATCTGCAATAAAAACTCTATAACAAAAGGAAAAACATTACTGTCCAAGACCAAAAAGGAACAGGTGCCCAATTGAAAGCAATGTCTCCTTAGCCAGAACAAGCAAATAAGAGTGCTAGTGAAATCCTCCAAAGAAAACTTTGAGTCCAAATTGGCCATATCTACTTGCGACAATCATAAGGCCTTCTTCATATATGTCCGCAACATCAAAGGAAACAGCCAGATCTGTTCAGAACTGGTGGTCAAGGACACCACATATACAAATGCCGTAGATATAACAAACATGTTGGCTGACAGATTCAGTGAAAACTTCACCTCTCTGTCCCCCAATCAGTAAATCAGGACATCCCCAGTACCTGCCCCCTTCCCCTTATATTTAGTGAACAGATGATCACTGCTAACATACCGGGCTGCATCCTAAGTGAACTCAGGCAGGAACTTGCAGCACCATTAGGCACCCTATTCAACCAAAGCTTGAGTACCGTCTTCATCCCAGCTGAGTGAAGGAAGGCCACTGTCATCCCTTTGCACAAAGGTGGAGCATCCACCGATCCAGGAAATTATAGGCCCATCATCCTAACTAGCCTTTTCTGCAAGGCCATGGAACAGATTATCATGGATCTCAGTAACAAGGACATTGGCAACCTCCAAACACTCAATCCCACACAGTTTGGCTTTGTCAAGAGGAGATCATGTCTGTTAAATTTGGTTGACTTCTTTGAGACAGTCACCAAAGCCAAGGATGAGGGGAAGATGGTGCATACCACCTACCTTGACCTGGTCAAAACCTTCAACACTATTCCCCACTCGGGCATAATAGATAAACTCTCTCAACTAGGCATCAATCCATATGTTACCAGATGGGTAACAAACTGGCTCACTGATAGAACCCACCTAGTCAAAATAGAAGTCCCCTCAAACAGTAGACCCATAACAAGTGTCATACCACAGGGTTTTGGCTTGGAGACTCTCTCATTTGGGATATACTTTTCTGAGGTGTAGGCCAGAACTAGTGGGCTATGGCTGACCAAGTTTGCAGATGACTGCAAGCTGGGTGCTGTCATCAGTTCCCCTAGTGATGTGGACATCCTCCAAGAGGGTCTCACTCAGACAAATGAGTGGTGCCAGAAACATGGCCCCAAGCTGAATACCAAAAAATGCATCATCATCCCCTTTGGGGAGAGTGATGTCCTCATAAATTATCACATTAATAACAATGTCCTAAGCACGCAATCAGTCGTGAGGGATTTGGGCACCCAGGTTGATAGCAACCTGACTTTTGACCATCATGTTGCTTCCATTGTACGGAAAGCTTTCTACATGGCCCACCTCATAAGTAAGGGTATCTCATCCAGGGACGAGGAGATCATAACATCCTTGTATTCTTCCCTTATAAGGCCCGTTACTGAGTACAATGCCCTTTCGGCATGTACCTCACAAAGCACATGCAGCAGCTGGAGAGACCACAGAGGTTCCTCATCAAGAGAATCCAGGGACTCAAACATGTATCACAGATAGGCTAAAAGCTCTATCCCTCTACTCAGTTTCATATCAGACTCCTCAGAGGTGACCTCTGTCTGGCATACAAGGTGATCACAGAACCCACCTTGATGGAACTGCTGCATATCTGCAAGTCAAGCTCCACTTGAGTAACCTGCACGTGTGGCCTCAACCTGGTCTTTGACATCAACAGGACCTGTTGGTGGGATAGATTTGTATCCCAGAAACTCCCTCATCTGTGGAATAGACTCCCTGTCCATATCAATCAGAGATTCCACCCATGTGCCTGCTGGACAGGGTCTTCGGGTGCTGGCTTGTCTAAACATGGGCTAAACTCTTGGCTAGGCTTATAAGGGCCTCAGGGTCAATAGCCTAGTAATGTCCTATGATCCTATGATCTTATAAGGAAATTGCTAGGGTAAAGCGGCAGGCTCAGATGAGGCCACAACAGATATGATAAAGATGTTGGGTGTGATAGGAGAGAAATGATTCCGGAAAGTACTCATAGCAATATGGAGATAATGATGTATCCCAGATGACTTGGGAATAGGCATACTAGTGCCAGTGTGTTCAAGAACAAAGAGGGCATCTAAAAAGTGGGCAGTGCAGAGATATTAAACTCCTGTCAAACTGCATGAGTATTTTGAAGAGGATGACTGATGAACAAATACAGAGAGTAGTAGAAAGGTAGATGGAAGATGAGCAGTTCAGATTCAGATCAGGATTCAGTAGAACTGAGCCAAAGTTTGCAGTGAAACAGAAAGTTTAGAAGAAGCTAGAAATGTGGAAACAATATAACTGGGCATTCCTAGACTTGGAGAAAGCATATGACATGACAAGGTTCAAACAAAGCTGATTTGAGCAGTCCTGCAGTAGTTCAAAGTCCCAGAAACATTGATAGAATTAATGTAACCTATGTACAAGGACTCAGTGATTCAAGTATGAACAGTGTCCAGTCTCACAGAGTGGTTTCTAGTGGGAGTAGGGGTGCATAGGGGTTCATCTATGAGCCCGCTACTGTCCAAACAGGTGATGGACCACATTAGCAAACAGGTCAGGGGGTCAGATCAACAAAGTTGCTGTATGTTGATAATGCGGGATTACAGGCAGACTCTAAGCAAGAAAGTCAGCAACAGATAGGGAAATGGAATGTAAAACTGAAGGCATATGGGATAAAGCTGAGTTCAGACAAGACAGTTGTAATGGCAGAAAATAGGGGAAATCAGAAGAAGCTGAGAAATAAGATAGAAGGGGAAATATCAGAACAGGTTAACAGCTTCAAGTATGTGGGAGGGGTGGTTGAGGAGAAGGGAAGTCTGAATGAACAGCTCAAAACTAGAATCAGAGGGGCTGCAGTCAACTAGCAGAGTGTCAGGTGTAGTATCTGACAGACAAATGCCGAAGAAGCTGAAATGTAAGTAGTACAAAAGAGCGGTGCGACCAGTACTACTGCACGGTACAGAAACCCGCGCAGTAAAGGCAAAGCAGTTGAGGAAGCTAGAAGTGATGGAGATGAAGTGCCTATGATGGGTGGTGGGATGCACATTGTGAAATAGATGAAGAAATGCAGACATTAGAGTCAGTCAAAGTAGCTCCAGTTGCAAAGAAGTTCAAAGAGAACAGATTATGGTGGTTCAGGCACATGTGCAGAAAAGCAGAAGACAGTCTGGTGAAGAAGATTTGATACAAATAGTAACAAGGCAAGTGGAAATAAGGCACTTGTAGCAAAGAAGTGGATGGATTGTGTACGAGAAGACCTGTGGCAGAAAGGCATTGAATAGACACAGTGAACTTGACACCCCGACCCCATGTAGAAAACAAGATAAAGTGGCTAATGGTGATAATTTATTTATTTTATTTTATTTTACATTTGTTGACCGGGAAAGTCTGACTGGGCACAGATCCATTTTCAGTGGAGGCCCGGGGAGGAAAACTCCACTTAAAAAACAATCTAACAAATAACATTTTATGAATTACACTTTTTTCTAAATGCATACAATATTATACAAGAACATATTTTACATTTCTTCACAGATATATCGATAGATACAATTAATGTATTCTAGAGGTATACCAGTTGTATGTAGGAATATGTTTAACTGTCTTCAGAGATGTATAAGTAGATACGAACAGAATAGAACATCGTTAGTTAAGAATTAATATACAGAGGTTAGGCACTATTAGGTGATACTTGGTAAAATCATTGTATCACTGCAAATGTAGTGGATTAGCCTGGGGAGTCACATGGGCATAGCCAATTGTTAAAGTAGTTGGTTTTGAGAAGTTTTTTTTAAATTGTGGAGCAGAACTTGTAGAAGTTATGTGTTTTGGAAGTGAGTTCCAGACTTTTGCTATAGAACAGGCAAAAAGAGATTTGCCAGCCTCATTCCTATGTTTGATGACATTTATGTGATTTTGGTCTCTTGATCTTAAGGCTCAGGTGGTGGTGTAGGGTTGTATTAGTTCTTGTAAAATGGGGGGTTTATTTAGGAGGTAATATAGTTTGTGGGCTATGTAGAGTTGAGTGGTAAGAAGTAATTGAGGCAGCTCAAGCCAGTTGAGCTGTTTGAGGGAAAGACAGTGGCGGGCTCTATTAGAGACATCTGCGGCAAATTTGGCAATCTTGTTGTAGCAAGATGCCATTTTGCTTTGTTCGCTGTAGCGAAGATTAGTCAGGATTGGGGAGGCATATAGTAGGGTGGATAATAGGTGGATTCCGGCAATAGTGGCTTTGGTATAATTGGTCATGTATTGCTTATTCCTATACAAGAGACCTAGCTTTTTGTAAACTGTTTTGATTGTTTGGGCTATGAGTATATCAAATTTGAGTTTGTTATCGATTACTACTCCTAGGAGTTTAGTATGAGCTGTTGGGGTTATTGAGGTATTGTCCTTGGAGTTAATGATGAAGTCATTATTGAGTGCAGGGGATGTACCTGGGCTGAAGATAATTAGTTTTTTTTTGGGGATTGAGTAAAAGTTTTATGGTAGAAAACCATGCTTCAGCCAGAGTGAAGTTGTGCTGTGCTATTGTTTGTAGCTTGCTTAGGGTAGGGGCAGCACAAATGATAGTAGTGTCATCAGCATATTGCACTATAGAGGCAGAAGGAGAGGAAGCAGCTATATGATTTGTAAATATGGAGAATAGTAAATGGCCAAGAATGGAGCCTTGAGGGACTCCAACAGATACAGTTAGAAGGGAGAATAGTTGGTCCTGCCATAGAACTGCTTGCTGTCGGCTTGATAAATAGCTGCTGAACCATGATATAGTGAGGGAGTTTAGGTTGAGGGTAGATAGAGATTTGAGAAGCAGACTGTGGTTGACCATGTCAAAGGCCTTGCATAAGTCTAAGAAAACAGAGGATACAAAAAGTCTGTTGTTTCTGTGGGTGTTGATTATGTTGGTATAGGATAATAGAGCTGTTGTGGTACTATGATGATGATGAGATATATCAATACAGAGATACACATATATATTTAAATATAAATGTAAGTATATATATATCGTAATATAAAACACCACACCTTACCTTTCAAAAGCCCTTTCCATAAAACTTCTTGAGTGTACACACACACACACACACACACACACACACACACACACACACACACACACACACACACACACACACACACACAGTCACACACACACACATGCACACACACACACACACACACACACACACACACACACACACACACACACACACACACACACACACACACACACACACACACACACACACACGCATGCACACACACACACACACACACACACGTGCACACACACACACACAAACACACAAATGCATGCACACATGCACTCGACTAGTACTATACCCTCATTTATTCCTACCATAACCTGATTGCATTTGCACAAGCACTCCTACTCTAGTTCTGAAACCTTCAGTATTTCTAAATACTTTGGCATTACTTTTCCAAACCCATATTCACCATGCCCAGAAACATTTCATGTTTCATTTATTTCAACAGTTGAGTTTTAATCTGTAGAATGATCTCCAACAGTGGAGCACCAGCAATTTACATTAATGCAAAAAAACTAGTAGCTCTATGTCCACACTCCCATATTAAATGTAGTAGCACTACCACCATTCTAAAATTTATTATGCAGGAGTTTTAGATGCTCCCACCCCCTTACTTATATATTCTAATTTTATAGGGTGTATAGATGCTATCAAGACAGCATATGTGTTCCAACTGCTATAGTCAATGAAACCAAGTTTAGCTATTGAACAATCAACTTACTCAGATTTTGACAATCTGCACAATATTGTGAGCATATAGTTTGATATATATATATATATATATATATATATATATATATATATATATATATATATATATATATATATAAAATTGTGTCTATGTCAGTTGAGTGGAAAAAAATTTTCAAAAACCCACATAGTCGAGACCACGTGATTGAAAATGTAGTTCTTTGACCATTTTGACTGAGAGCATGGTACAGTGGGGATTGAAGAATGTACCCTTTTCCCTCTGTAGTGTGATCTTGGAGTTGGTATTTATAATTAGCAGAGGGTGTGTATGGGGGGGGGGGTGTTCTTTGGCATTTTTCGTGTTCTTTGGCTTTTTTCCATTGATTGATGAACTGCATTGTTGATCATGTGGCCCGGATCGTGTGTTTCAACAGTGTTGTTCATCGATCAGTGGAAATAGATCCATATCTACTGTAGCTATTTGTATAGAGAGCGAGAGAGAGAGGGATAGAAAGAGATACACGCGCACGCACACACACACACACACACACACACACACACACACACACATGAATATATGCATTTGTGTGTGTATAGTTGCATTTTTACTGTATACACATTTTTACTGTATAACGAACAGATTATTTGTGCTAATGCATTAATGCAGAGCTGTAAAAATCCTTAATTGTTCAAAGCCATGCACTATGGAATTTCAAAATAAATATTCCTTTTTAACTAGATCTTAGGCTTCAGGTGTTTCTGATGCAGCTAAGCAGCAATTAACACAAATTAGTATAAACCTCAGCTGTAAATTACAGGATCTGGATCTGGAAACACTCTGGAATTGTTGCACCTGAAATGCTTCCTAAAATTTGAGCTGCAGGTAACAACTGCTGGCTGACATTTGATTACTTTTTTTTGTCTCACTCCCCTAATGAACTTAGTTTTATTACAGTCTTGTTTCTGCACTTTTAAACCATTAACAGCTGTAGTCTGTTTTGCCCCATTTTCTCCTGCACTGTGATTGCTATGAAGTTGCTCTTATTAGCTTTATCAACTCAATCAACCAGCTCATAAACAATGGCCAACATGATTCTTCTATCTTCCTTGACATGTCAGAGGCTTTTGACACTGTATCACATCAAAAACTTCTCTATGAGCTAGCCCCCTTAAAACTTTCCCAATCTGCCCTCGCTCTCCTAGTTCATCAGCTATTTATCTGGCTATCAACAGGCAGTCAAATGGCAACATGAACTCTCTGCACGTCTACCTGTCTCAGTAGGCATACCTCAAGGCTCAGTCCTTGGGCCACTACTTTTCTGCATTTTCACCACTGAATTCTGTAGTGCCACTCAGCATGTAACCATAGTTCCATATGCAGATGACTCCTCCCACATTTGTTCAGCTCCCTTTCTACCTGAACTACTTCAAAAAAACAACAATCCTTCCTAGACATGGAAAAATAACTTTCAGACTCCCAGCTTGTATTCAACCCACATAACACAAAACTCATGCTATTCACCAGTAACAAAACTCCAGATCACCTTCCCACCTCCACTATCTACTCTTCAAATAAAACTGTAATAGAACCTGTCGACCACACCAAGCTCCTTGGGGTCACAACTGACAACAGTCTCAAATTCGACAAATGCCTAGTTCTAACTATGAGAAAGGTCCACATTAAGCTAGGCTCACTCTACAGACTCACGCCATTCCTAACTGACACTGCCCAACAGTCTTTTTCCAGAACTCAACTACTCTCCACCCTCTTATACGCCTCCCCTATATTCACCAGTCTGAGAATAAACAGATCTAAGTAAACTGGAATCCTGTTATAATAAAATAGCCAGATTTTCTACAAACCAGCCCTATAGATCATAGCACTGCATAGCTCTGCACCAACTAAAATGATTGAAACTACCTAATTTCCTATCCTTTAAACAGCTAACTTGCATACATTCCATCATTAACGATCCTCACAACTGTTCAGCATTTAAAAACATTGTTAAACTACACTATAACAGCAGATCCCTAAGATATTTTGACAAGCTCTTACTGAAAGAAATTAAATTCAGTAGCAGTTGTGGTGATTCCCTGTTCTCACACAAAATATCAAAGTCCTAGAAGTCTTTGCCTCAAAATATACTTAATACTACTAATACACCCAAATTTAAACTACTACTTAAGGAATACCTATCCAACACTTGGATATACTCTTGTACCAACCCTGGCTAAACTTTCTCCCCTTCTTTATCTTCTTCCTATGCTATGCCTTCTCTATCTGATTTCTTTATCTACCAATGTCTACCCAGCTTACACCTTTTCAGCTTATTTCTACTTTCACACACTTTTACTTCAGGTATTGCCTATCTAAAATCAGACTTCATTATCTCAACTTACACATGATGATGCATTGCTCTATTGTTCTGTTGTCTATTCCCATTTTTCAAGAAGCAGTAATTGCATGGTTAAACTTTTTTATTGTCATATAAACTTATATGACAAATTGCTTGAGTAAATAGCCTTTCTTGTGTCTTTTATTTGCTAGGAAGTGTTCAAAGGTTAGGGTTTTATAAAACATCCTGCTGTATTAAATCAGCTATAGCATTTAATAAATACTGCTTTTGACCAAAAAATAATAATAATAATAATAAAAAAATAAAAATAAAGACACTGACTGATTCACTGCTCCCTTACAATAAGGTTTTGCTCTTTCAGAAGCTGAACCAGCCAGCTTGATGTTGGGCAAGTCTTGAACAACTGTAATGCCATTTTTATGTCTTGATGGGCAGGAACTTCATGAGGCTTTATAGGTTCATAGGTTCATAGGTAGGTACTAGGCTATCGGCCCTGGGGCCTATACAAGCCCAGCCAAAAAAGTACCCTGGCTTTTGCCACCCAAGAAAATTATATTCCTGTGCCACTGTCGAGCAGAGCCACAGAGGTGATCCCCAGGGTGAATTTCCTATTTCCCATCCAATCATCAAGATTTTTCTTGAAGAGTGCTAATGAGGAGCTTTGTTTGATATAGATAGGTAGTTTATTCCAGAGTATGGGAAGTCGCTGGGACAGGAATCTATCCCTCCGGCATGTTCTGCTTATTGTGGTGACAAGGTTTAGGTCCCTAGAGCGTGTAGCTCGGAGGGATTGGGATTTCTTTAAGTGGAGCATGTCCAACAGCTCTGGGTTTGACATAGCTTTGTATGTTAGGCAGACATCACTTCTGAGTAGGCGATATGCAATGGAGTAAAGCTGGAGTTTTTTGAGATGGTCTGCGTAGGGCATCTGTTTGAGGCCGGTAATCCTCTTTGTGAGGTATTTCTGTGGCCCTTCCAGTTGTTGTAGATGTCTTGTGAGGTACATACCAAAGGTGGCGTTGTATGTACTGTATAATGGGTCTAATGAGTGATGAGTAGAGGGAAACAATTACCTCTTTTTCAGGTTGAGAAACCTTTTGTGATGAGATGTGCCATGTAGAAGGATTTTCTGAGTACTGTGGCGATGTGATTATCAAAGGAGAGACTACTGTCCACCTGTGTCCCAAGGTCTCTTATCACACTTTTGGTGTTAAGTATACTACCGCCTATGTTGTAGTTCATGTGTACAGAGTTTTTACCAAAGGGGATGACAATACACTTTTTGGAATTGAGCTTGAGGCCATGACTTTGACACCAGGCATCTGTCTCAGTGAGGCCCTTTTGTAGGATGTCCACATCGTTAGAAGTTTCCATTATGGCTCCTAGTTTGCAGTCATCTGCGAACTTCATTAGCCAAAGACCTTCTGTGTTAGCCTGTACTTCAGAGAAGTAGATACCAAACAGGAGAGGACCCAGGACTGAAGCCTGTGGTACTCCACTTGTCACTGGTCTATCGCTGCCCAAACTAAGGCTATAGGGTAGTGTAGTAAGACATTAAGATACAGATAACAGCACTGACTAGGAAAGTAATGTGGACTACAGGAATATACTAGTTGTTAATTGACATCTTTCTCTCCCCCCAGCATATCTTCAACAATAAACAACATACCCACCCCAACCGATATGTAATGACTCCAATGTTCTGATAATGCCATATTGTTTGATAAATATTTTAATTGTTCCCATGCATGTGTTATATTGAATTATTCCAACACTGGTGGCATGGTGCCATCAATGTACCTGCATGCTGTTCTTGATATCACTGTGGTCCCATATATGCATGTGTTCTGTTTGCTATGCAACTGTTCCGTATATGGTGCCTGGGTTAATGGGAATATCTATGCATGCTGTTATACCTAACCCTGCAATGTGTTGACTATTACTAACCCACATATGATGATAAACTCTAAACACTATAGCACGTTTGGAAAGGCTGGTGCCAGTGGACCCACCTGTACCACCTCATCTGGCCATGGCACTGGCCCCACCCACAGATAACAGATAAAACATATCTATATATGTAGATATCTCTCTCTCTTTATATATATAAATATATATATATATATATATATATATATATATATATATATACACATATATACATACACACACACACACACACACACACACACACACACACACACACACACACACACATATATATATATATATATATATATATATATATATATATCAACATATATACATACAAATCCATACATGTATAGATATATATATGTTTTATATATATATATATATATATACAGCAAGTGATATATATGTAAGCAGATATATATCTATATAGGTATATATGGACATACATCTGTAGATAACAATGGAGAACATAACAAAAACATATATGTCCACATGCACCGTTAATGGGATTGAGAGGCCCCAATCAACATACGCCTTGTACGAATAGGTATACCCCGACAGCCAAACACATCTGCCTTGCAATACACTACCAGCTGCATATCATTGTTGGAGCCTTCCTGTGTCCTGAAAGAGTGCTCTTCAAACTATCTGGAGATATACAGAGCTGAGTATATTTTTCTGGCACTTCAGAGTTGTGTACTGGTAATTGTTGTTTGACTAATTTTATATCATTGCTGGCTGACTTCAGAGTTGTGCACTGTTATTTTTGCTTCACTGTATACTTTTTCAGATCTCTGCTGAAGGTGTTGGTTTTCCCATACCCACCTTCCCTATTCCTGTGATGTTGTTTAAATTTGGAGGTTTTTGCAGTTGCCCGCCCCCACTGTATATTTGATCTGGGACACTCCCCCCAGTCCCATCTCTTTATCTCATTCTACCTAATAGACTCCTTCTGTATTGGTTTTAGTCATTTTTTTAATTTAATTGCATTTTTAAACTGTTTGGTCTAACATTGCTACATACTCAAGTGTGCTAGCTTGCAATATATTTGAATTGCTTTGACTGCTGTTTTAGCTACTTTTCTGTATATATTAAAAAAAATACCTTTCCTGTAACTAGTGTAGTCCAGATTAAGATTTGCTGTATTCAGGACTGTATGTAAGCTTCTGAGCCCCCCCCCCCCAAGCTTTCTGTGTTGGAGGGAAGCCTTCTAGCTTATCAGTGGGAGCGGTAAGCACTAGGTAACCTATCTACCACATAAGGAATGGTTCTGGCCCAGAAATTGTAGTTATTGGCTGTTTGGGCAGTTTTTCCATCTCTTTCAACTTTTTGATTTAAAAGCAGTTGCCCGCCCCCACTGTAGATTTGATCTGGGACACTCCCTCCAGTCCCATCTCTTTACCTCATTCTACCTAATAGACTCCTTCTGCATTGTTTTTAGTCATTTTTAATTTAATTACATTTTTTAAACTGTTTGGTCTAACATTGCTACATACTCAAGTGTGCTAGCTTGCAATATATTTGAATTGCTTTGACTGCTGTTTTAGCTACTTTTCTGTATATATTAAAAAAAATACCTTTCCTATAACTAGTGTAGTCCAGATTAAGATTTGCTGTATTCAGGACTGTATGTATGCTTCTGAGCCCCCCCCCCCCAAGCTTTCTGTGTTGGAGGGAAGCCTTCTAGCTTATCAGTGGGAGTGGTAAGCACTAGGTAACCTATCTACCACATAAGGAGTGGTTCTGGCCCAGAAATTGTAGTTATTGGCCATTTGGGCAGTGTTTCCATCCCTGTCAACTTTCTGATTTAAAAGCCCACATTTGCACTTGTTTCCCCCTTTCCTGTAACTAGTTTAGTCCAGATAAAGATTCTTACTTTTAGCACTTGAATTTGCTTATTCCTGATCAGCACTTGTTCAGAACTTGTAAGCACTAAATAACCTACTAATTACTACAGCACTCAGCCTTCCTCATTACCTAGAGGAAAACAGTTTGGGTACTTACTTTCCTCACTTGCTTAGAGAAAAACAGCTCTTGTACTCACTTTCCTCACTTATTTAGAGGAAAATAGTTTTTTTTTTATTCAGGCATGCCCAAGGGTCAGCTCCCAATGTTCTCTCCTGTCTATCTGATGAATCTGGGCATCCTGGGGCAATGTAGAAATTGCCTCATGTACACAGACAACCCTCTCCTCCTACCACCTAACACTACAACCTGTGAGAGATGCACTTATCTAGCCAAACTGGAGGTAAAGCTCTCTCCAATCAAGACTGAACTTGACAGTCAAGAGGAGAAGGTAAACACTTGCACCACACCACACTCATCCCATAGTCTCACTAAATCTACATCACCAAAATCCACACATAGAAATACAAAAACATTCACGGAGGCTCTCAATAATAATCTGCTGAAGCAACAGAGACCTCCAAAGCAGAAATGCAAGCAACCTCCACAACCCAAATGACACATAGCCCGCAGACTCAGTGTGCCACTCAACCACAGCCAATAAGGCAAAACAACGTACCGATACACTAGTCATAGGCGACTCTATAGTCAGGCACACTGATGTCCCACTCACCAGGCTAAACAAGGAGAAGGTTACTGTCAGCTGCCTGTCAGGTGCCAGGATCCACCACATAACCCACGCACTCAGGTCACTCCACAACAAGTACAAATATGACTCTGTCATTGTCCATGTTGGTGTGAATGACCTGAGACATACCTCCCTGGACTACATGAAAAGAGACATGGAAGAGCTCTCTGATCTTGTAGCCCAGTCAGGTATGACCCTAGCCCTGAGTAGCATTCTGCCATCACACAGAATGATGCCGCAATACAAGGACACAATGATTGACTTCAACAATTGGCTAAGCTTCTCGTGCCATTCTAAAGGGATCCAGTATCTGTCTGCCTGGGATGACATGGTTGACAGACCATGATGCTTTGCCAGAGATGGCCTGCACCTGTCACCCATAGAATTCCGGATACTGGCTAAGGTTCTTGCCGCCCCTATAGTGCCTTTTTTAGGCAAGGTTCAAATGACAAATTCACCACCGTAACAGGAACAGGCAAGCAAAAACTGAGGGTGATGCTACTCAATGCCAGAAGTCTAAATCTCAAAATGCACTCACTCGAGGCACTCCTTAAAATGGAGAACATCGATATCTGTGCAGTGACTGAGACCTGGTTCAAGGCTCCAGAGAGCACCCCTACACTACTTGGCTATAACTCATACCACACTTTTCGGCCATGTAACCTGGACCGGAACACCAAAGGCGGAGGTGTATCCATATTCATTAAGGATATTCACACCTCCAGGCTAGTTGCTCAGCATAATGCAGCCGAGGTTATCCAAGTGCAACTATCTCTGGGCAAAACTGCAATCCAAATCATAGCTTGCTAGAGATCACCCACCATGCCCCAGGATTCCCACTCCTCTTTTCTTGATGTACTGGAAAATATTAGTGTTCAACCAAACACCCTAATAATGGGCGATTTCAACTACCCCACCATTAACTGGGAAAACTACTCATGTACCAACTCCTTCGCTCAACAATTTCTGGAATTCATAAACTCCAATGCCCTGGATCAACTTATCCACACCCCCTCCAGGGGCAACAATATCCTAGATCTAGTCATTACCAATATGAGTGACCGGTGTTCCACACCTGAAGTCAATGCCTTATTGGTCCGAATCGACCATAAGCTAATTACACTAGATATCCACATCCTGCCTCCTCCCCCCATTAAGGAAACCATAATAAAAAATTTCTCCAAAGCCAGCTTCATGCTTCTTAAGACAGAAGTGGTGAACTTCATGACACCCATGCAGATGGACAATAAAGTTACGACTACTGAATCCTACACAATTGCACTTTATAAGCACTTACATGAGTGCATGGATCGTGCTATCCCAAACAGAACCAAGACGCTATCCTCCAAAAAAAGGAAGCCAATCTGGTGGTCCCCTGCCATAAACAAACTGTACAACAAAAGGAAGAAACTCTTGCAAAAGAGAGTAAAATCCCACGAGTGGGGAAGCTCCCTGGTCAGCCTCAGTAAGAAGCTGCGATTCCTGATAAAATCCTCCAAAGCTAGTTACAAAAACAAAATCGCCACTGATTCTAAAGACAACCACAAAGCATTCTATAACTATGTCAAGAATCTGAATGGCAACACTCAGATCTGCTCTGAGTTACAGCACAATGGCACTAAATATACAGACCCAACTGATATTGCCAACATCCTGGCAGATAGGTTCAGTGCTAACTTTACCACCCTCTCACCCCCTAAAGAGCCCATCTCTATACTGGAAGAATGCAAAGTTCCTGTAATCACGGCTCCACAGGTAAAAACCACACTCTCCAAAGCCAAGAACACAGCATCCATGGGACCAGACATCATCCCAGGCTGCGTTCTACATGAACTACAGAATGAACTGGCACCCCACCTAAGTACCATGTTCAATCATAGCCTCACCACAGGCTTAGTGCCTGCTGAATGGTGCACAGCAACAGTTATCCCACTCCACAAGGGGGGAGCCACCACGGACCCCAGGAACTACTGCCCTATTAGCCTGACGAGCCTGGTCTGCAAGGCCATGGAACGTATTATCATGGAACTTATAAACAAAGACATTGGTAATCTCCAAACTCTGGATCCCACCCAGTTTGAGTTTGTAAAAGGCAGATCATGTCTCCTAAACATGATAGACTTCTTTGAAGCAGTCACCAAAGCCATAGACAAGGGTAAGGTAGTTCACACAGCATATCTAGATCTTGCCAAGTCTTTTGACACCATCCCCCTCTCTGGAATTATAGATAAACTCACTAACTAGGTATAAATCCCTATGTCACAAGATGGGTTGCCAACTGGCTCACTGACAGAACCCACATTGTGAAAGTAGCAGACTCCAAATCCGACTTCAGACCAGTGACAAGTTGAGTACCACAGGGTTCAGTCCTGGGTCCTCTCCTGTTTGGTATCTACTTCGCTGAAGTACAGGCTAACACAGAAGGTCTTTGGCTAATGAAGTTCGCAGATGACTGCAAACTAGGAGCCTGGCACTTGCTCACTAAAGCAATTATATAAGTCAGCACTAAAAATTAAAAGCACTACACCCTCACTCCCCACTGGCCCTGGTTTTCAATTATTAAGGAATTCCCAATATTATTCTAGCATGTCCAAAGGTCAGTTGTCAATCTCCTCTCCGGTCCAGCTGGTGAATCTGGGAATCTTGAGGCAATGTTACAACTGCCTCATGTACACAGACAACCCTCTCCTCCTCTCAACAAATTCCAACACATGTGAGAGATGCAACCATATAGCCAAACTGGAGGCTAAGCTCTCTCAACTCAGTACTGGCATAACCAGTCAGGAAGAGAAGGAAACCACACTCACTACAATTCCAGTCTCACATAGACCTACCATGACAGCAAACCAAACACATAATCACACAAAAACATACTCGGAGGCTCTAAATAAAGATCTGCCGAAGCAGCAGAGACCTCCAAAGCAGACACCCAAGCAGCCGCTACCCCAAAACAAAACACGTGCAACACATATCTCACAAAGCCAGTGTGCCGAACAGTCACAGCCCTTAAGACTAAACAACACACCTGATACACTTGTAATAGGTGACTCTATCGTCAGGCACACTGATGTCACGCTCACCAGGCTGAACAAGGAGAGGGTCACAGTGAGCAGCCTGTCGGGCGCTAGGATCCGCCACATAACACAAGCACTCAGGTCACTCCAAGGCAAGTACAAATATGACTCAGTCATTGTCCATGCTGGTGTGAATGACCTGAGACGTACCTCCCTGGACTACATGAAAAGAGACATAAAGGAGCTCTCTGAGCATGTAGCTCAGGCCGGTATGACCCTGACCTTGAGTAGCATCTTACCCTCACCAAGAGTGAATCCACAATAAGATGATCAATTTCAACAATTGGCTTAAGTACTGGTGTCATTCAAAGGGGATCCAATGCCTGTCAGCTTGGGATGATATGCTCAACAAGCCACGATGCTTCGCTAGGGACGGCTTGCACCTGTCACCCCTGGGCTTTTGGATATTGGCAAAGGCTCTTGCTACCCCCATAGTGCCTCTTTTAGGCAAGGCTCAAAAAACAAACCCACCTCCATAGGTATCACAAGGGATAAGAAACTAAGAGTAATGCTACTCAATGCCAGAAGTCTAAACCTCAATATGCATGCACTCGAAACTCTCCTTAGCATGGAGAACATCGATATCTGTGCAGTAACAGAAACCTGGTTCAGGGCTCCTGAGAGCACCCCAGCACTACCAGGTTATACCTCATACCATGCTTTTCGGCCCCAAAACTTGGACTGAACCACAAAAGGAGGGGGAGTATCGATATTCATTAAAGATACCCACACCTCTAGGTTGGTGGCAAAGCACGAAGCATCAGAGACTATCCATGTGCAACTAACAGTGGGTAAAACTGCCTTCCAGTTTATAGCCTGCTACAGACCACCCTCCCAAACCCAGGAACCCTACTCAGCCTTCCTGAGAACACTGGAAAATATGAAGGTCTCTCCAAACACCATTATATTGGGCGACTTCAACTACCCAAACATAGACTGGGAGCATTACTCTAGCTCCAACACCCTAGCCCAAAGGTTCCTAGAATTTATAAACTCAAATGCTATGGAACAACTTGTTACCACTCCCACAAGAGGGAAAACATACTGGACCTGATCATCACCAACATGGGGACTCTATGCTCCAGACCAGAAGTGTATCCCTCACTGGTAAGATCAGATCATAAACTAATCTCACTGGATATTCACATCCCGACCCCACCTGCCCAGAAAACCACAGTCAAAACTTCTCTAAAGCAAATTCCACACTCCTCAAAACTGAGGTGGAATCCCTCAAACCCCCGGGCCCTGTGGAAAATACGGCCCAGACCGCAGAATCCTTTATAAACGCATTCTATGAACACCTTCAGGAATGCATGGATCATGCAATCCCAAATAAAACCAAGACCCAATCCTCCAAAGGCAGACGTCCTGTCTGGTGGACCCCAGCCATAAACAAACTATACAATAGAAGGAGGAAGCTACTAAATGATAGAGCAACATCCCAAAAAGGGAAGGCATCACTGATCAGTATTAGCAAAAAACTACGGGCACACATAAAATTGTCTAAGGCCAGCTTCAAGAGAAAAATTGCACAGGACACTAAGGATAATCACAAGGCTTTCTTGTTAGGAACCTGGGTGGTAATTCCCAGATATGCTCAGAATTAGTCCAAAATGACAAAAAATACACCGAACCCACAGACATTGCCAACATCCTAGCTGACAGGTTCAGCACAAACTCCCCCCCCTCCCCACCAAAAGGGCAAATATCTATCCCAGCAGAGTGCTGCCCCCCTGACATCTCAGATGCTCAGGTAAGAGCCACCCTCTCCAAAGCAAAAAGCACATCATCAATGGGACCAGATGGTGTCCCGGGCTGCATCCTACATGAACTCCAAGAAGAGCTAAACCCAAACATAAAACTACTGTTCAATCTCAGCCTTACTACAGGATATGTGCCCAAAGAGTGGCGTACAGCAACAGTGGTCCCTCTCCATAAAGGTGGTGCCTCAACGGATCCTGGAAACTATCGCCCCATAAGCCTGACTAGCTTGGTCTGCAAAGCTATGGAAAGGATCATCGTGGACCTCATAAATAAAGATATTGGGGACCTACAAACACTGGATCCTACCCAGTTTGGCTTTGTTAAGGGCAGATCCTGCCTCTTAAACCTGGTTGATTTCTTTGAAACAGTCACCAAGGCCATTGAGGGAAGGTGGTCCACACAGCCTACCTGGACCTCGCAAAAGCCTTTGATACAATACCCCACTCGGGCATTATAGATAAGCTCACCAGCTTAAATATAAACCCCTATGTCACTAGATGGATTGAAACTGGCTCAAGGACAGAACCCACATGGTTAGAATTGCTGGAGCCATGTCAGACTCCAAACCAGTTACAAGTGGTGTCCCACAAGGCTCAGTCCTGGGACCTCTCTTGTTCTGTATATATTTCTCGGAGGTACAGGCCAACACAGAAGGACTGTGGCTGACCAAGTTCGCAGATGACTGCAAACTGGGCACCATAATCGACTCTCCAGTTGACACAAGCATCCTCCAAAAGGGCCTCATAGAAACAGACAACTGGTGCCAGAGCCATGGCCTCAAGCTAAATGCCAAAAAGTGTATAGTCAACCCCTTTGGCAACAAAACAGTACCCACAAATTACCACATAGGTGGTAATCCATTAAGTACAGAAGAAGTAATTAGGGACCTGGGGACCCAAGTTGATAGCAATCTCTCATTTGACAACCACGTGGCCAAAGTGGTTAGAAAAACATTTTATATAGCCCACCTAATCATGAAGGATTCACATCTAGATCAGGGAGGTCATCGTGCCTCTTTACTCATCCCTCATCAGGACCATAATTGAGTACAATGCTCCTTTTGGGATGCACCTTACCAGACAACTGCAGCAACTGGAAAGACCCCAAAAGTACCTCACCAAGAGGATCAAAGGGCTCAAACAGATGCCATATGCTGCCTGGTTAAAGAAACTCCAGCTCTACTCAGTGGCATACCGCCTGTTCAGAGGCGATCTGTGCCTGACGTATAAAGCCATGTCCAACCCGGAATTAATGGACATGCTGCACCTCAGAAAATCCAAATCCCATCGAGCTATGCTCGAGACTTGAACCTCTGCACTGAAATAAATAGGACATGCTGGAGGGACAGATTCATAACCCAGAGGCTCCCTTCACTCTGGAATAAAATCCCAGTCCAGGTCAGGCAGAGTCCCTCATTGACTCTGTTCAAGAGGAATCTTGATGAGTGGATGGGAGATCGTAGGTTTAACCCGGGTATCACTTCTGTGTCACTGTTAGACAGAGGCACAGTATACTAACCTCGAAAAAGGGCATAGCAAAATAAATTTAAAATGGGTGGCGAAAGCCAAACACATTCTGGCTAGGCTTATAAATGCCCTAGGGCAGATAGCCTAGTATGAACCTATAAACCTATGAACCTATAATCGAAACTCCTAACGATGTGGACATCCTGCAAAAGGGCCTCACTGAGACAGATGCCTGGTGTCAAAGCCATGGCTTCAAGCTCAATGCCAAATAGTGCATTGTCATCCCCTTTGGTAAAAACTCTTTACCTATGAACTACAACAGAGGCGATAGTATACTTAACACCGAAAGTGTGATAAGAGACCTTGGGCACAGGTGGACAGTAGTCTCTCCTTTGATAATCACATCGCCACAGTAGTCAGGAAATCCTTCAACATGGCACACCTCATCACAAAAGGTTTCTCATCCAGAAAAAAAGTGGTCATTGTTCCCCTCTACTGATCACTCATTAGACCAATTATAGAGTACAACTCCCCTTTTGGTATGTACCTCACAAGACATCTCCAACAACTGGAAAGGCTGCAGAAATACTCACAAAGAGGATTACTGGCCTCAAACAGATGCCCTACGCTGACCGTCTCAAAAAAACTCCAGCTTTACTCCGTCGCATATCGCCTGCTCAGAGGTGATCTCTGCCTAACATACAAAGCTATGTCAAACCCAGAGTTGTTGGACATGCTCCACTTAAAGAAATCCCAATCCCTCCGAGCTACATGCTCTAGGGACCTAAACCTTGTCACCACAATAAATAGAAAATGCCGGAGGGATATATTCCTGTCCCAGAGACTTCCCATACTCTGGAATAAACTACCTATCTATATCAAACAAAGCTCCTCATTAGCACTCTTCAAGAAAAATCTTGATGATTGGATGGGAAATAGGAAATTCACCCCTGGGATCACCTCTGTGGCTCTGCTCGACAGTGGCACAGGAAAATAATTTTCTTGGGTGGCAAAAGCCAGGGTACCTTTTTGGCTGGGCTTGTATAGGCCCCAGGGCTGATAGGTTAGTACCTACCTATGAACCTATGAACCTATGAACTGTTGCAGATCCCATAACCAGGCCCTGACATGACATGGGCACAAGATGTTTACAGTACTCCATCCCACCTGTATGATGCCAGGCTGGTCTCAGTAACATATCATGCAGTACAGTCTGGCTCCCATAGGGATTGTACAATGTGGAAGTTATCAACATCCCTAGGATACATATACACAGACACATATATGCAGATACAGATATACATATATATATATATATATATATATATATATATATATATATATATATATATATATATATGTAACTACACATACACACGCAGAGATTGGTATAGTAAGATACATATGTAGAAGGTGCACACAATATAGAACAGCCACTATGCCTACAGTTACCACCTTAACAGCTGGACACTGTATGAGCCACCCATACAAATGACAATCGTTGTCTGCAACATATACCCACAGAGAGGTCAAAGCATATAACACCGCACACCGGTTTGCATAAATGGGGAAGCTTTATTTGTGTACTATTAAAGTTTTATATGCCATGTCACATAGCTGTTTAGACACTGAAATCCATATAAACAGAGTAATGCAACAGTTATACTAATACAGTAGTCCGGAAAGGTTTACAAATGTTGCTGTCCAGGCCAAGGCCTTCAAGTAGTACAATAGTAAAGACAGACTGGGCCACAAGATACCAAACAATCAACAGTAAGTAATGCAGATGTATAGTTCAGGAGCCTCTATCTACTCTCTGTACACAGTCCCTAGGGGGTAAAAAACTCAGTTGACACAATGGGATGTAACTGTTACATAACAAGGCATAACTGGCACCATCACAAGCACACTGACAGACAGAGCGGTTTGTATCACAGGAGGTGGGAGGCCTGCATTTACCCAAGGTGGTTTGTATGGTAATGTACATCCAGATACTTTAAGGCAGCGTAGACATGGTGTGTGTGGGTGGTCACATCACTTTTATCATGTGCACCATTGGCTACTGACAGACATCCTAAGGACATCATAGTACAGTACCACTGCCAGCATGTAATGCTCCTGTGGACTACAGCAGTGATATTGGCCAATATATGTGGACAGTCTGACACATTCTGGTCAGTCCAGAGGTATAGACAGAACCCCTTAGTGCAAGACATGTGGACCAAGCCTGACAATGTGGATGTTAACAGCCATGTAGATGGGTATAACATGTAGTTACTGGTACACATTTGCCCCCATAGGCTATGCATTCACACACCCCTGTCTGCCCTGATACATGATAACTGCTGGTATGGAGGTGCCATGGCCACATACTAGCCACTAGATATTGACATACATCTGTACAGCATCCCACTGCTCTGTCTGGCATACATGACTGTTATGGTGGCCCAGCAGCAGTACATCTGGCAAGTATCTGGACATGACATCTTACTGGATGAATACACTAAGCTGCTAGGCATGTAGCAATGCACTGTGCAGGCTACAGGCAGACTGGCTCAACACTGGCTTTCACTTCCTAGGGGGGGATGTACATGTACCAGCATGTATAGCAGACTCTACAGGCATGTCACAGCACAGAGTATGATACACCTGTGTAAAAGTGCATAACCCCAACCAATGTGAACACAGCCACAGCAACATATGGTAAGCTAGTGTAATATTGCAGTATATGGACGATCTGTGCAACACAATCCTCATTTGTGCCACTCATGCACTAACCCTACATATACTGGGCCACTCCACAGTGTTATCCAAAGCCTGACTGTGGTATGGGACATGTGTGTGTATGGCCCTACAAACATGTAAGCTGATAGGGAAACATACAGTGGAGCAGTATGTAACATCAGATAGAACAGGACCATGAACAATGACATTTACCATAGTCTGTACACAGGCCAAAGTACATTTGAACAATACACACAGTGTTGACAATCACCATGAGTACACAGACCTCAATACTGTACACACAACCACTGAATGTCCAGGGTATGTCATAAATTGTAACCCCTGCCTCACATAACACGTGAAGCAGTCTGATATCTCACTGGCTTGTTATCAGATATGATGACACTAATTATGGTGTACAGCACACATGCACCTCTTACTGCATGGCATATATACAAAGGGTGAAAGAGTTGTGGCTGGAGGCACATACATAGGGCCAATATTGACATGTTGCTGTGATTACGCATACATTTACTGTTGTAAAAGGGTTTGTTGCAACATATGTCCTATGAGGGACATGAAGTCTGTAATTCACAAGGTTGTCACCATCTACAGACTGCAATCCTGACACTACCTTCTGCAGTTCACAGACAGGTGCTCTGTGGGTGACACATGAAACAAAAGGCACCACACACTGCCCAGTGGGGGTTTCCTCATAAACATAGCACTGACATGGCAGCTATTAAAGCATGAAGGACAGCCATATCCACACACACCCTGTTACACACACACCCTGTTACACCAACATTACTCCAAATACAGTATAGCAGCACTTATAGTCTGTTGTCAGGTCAGACACATCACCCTCCTGTGTGTTGCCCTGTTTTCACAGAGTATATTGTTAGAGGTAGATTCCCAATCCATCTGAGATGCTGTTTGCCAAACAACGGATTGAGTTCCTGCTCACAGTGAATGTAAAGGCCCAATACCAACATGATGTTCCTAGATATTGGAGTGTGTTTCCATGAAATTGTCAATGGGAATGTTACCACAGCTGTTCCATGTGCAATCAGCTAGAAGAGGGCTGCAATTCGTGCAGAGGCCATCAGCTGATCATGAGTAACACTTAAAATACACATGCTGCTGCCTAAGCACAGCAGGTGTAAGTCTCCCCATCCACCAGAGAGGGAGTGAGAGAGGCAGACAGAGGCAAAGAATTATCAGGGAGGGGTGGGAGAGTAAAACATAAGCATGTTTGTGTCACACACCTACCAGTGCAGGGTATCAAACCCCTGACGACTATGTAGTGTTATCACATATCTATGCAGTTATTTGATGTGCCACATAGGTTACATGTTGAAAAGCCCTTAAAACATATATGTGATGGTGAGTGACATTTACAACTGTGATATGGTAGCTATATGGTAGGTGTAGTACACGTGCCTGTCCACATGAACAGGTGCCAGCATCAACACAGCCACATTCCAACAGGGGCGCAGACACACTGACACACTTGGCAGGGCCAGGAATATAAATCATCACTAGTGGGATTGCCACAACATATTACAGTGCAGGTATCACATGCACCACAGGGGTCATATGGAGGTTATATGGGAAAAGGGTATGTGGGTGTGTCTGACATCAGACAGCATGCTTCAGTATGCCAGTTGGGGTTGTAGTGAGTGTGAATGTGGTCATACACATCATACAACACACACACAGACACAGGGTGCCAGTACTGACATGCATGGGTGCATTGCTGCACTGGTGTGTCGTGGTTGACTGTGCCAGATGGCTATACAAGGCTAGGTGATGGGTATACCTTGGCATAAGGCCACATGGCAATGGTCTTCATTGTGGCTCAAGGGTGTAGTGTCTGGATCTGACCACACAAGTGGGTATTGTATTCACCAACTAGTCACCTGGGTGACTATTGCGTTTGGCCAATGCTGTGCATTGCTTGGCAGGTATGTGTTCCTTAGTCCATGACATGGATGGTATCTGGGATGTGCACACCTCCCACATGCATGTACAGTGACATGTGGAACTGTACCTGGGGTGTCTGGCCCATGTTGTGTACACAGACTGTTATCATCAGATGTGCCAGTCCTGGCCTCATGTGGCGGGAACTGTTAATGGACAGCAGGTTGACCCAGTACCTACACTGATAGCATAATACCAGTATTCCCTGGTGTCAGTGGCATCTGTCCATACAGGATCTATTTTTAGGCATGGTATGTCCTTTGTGGGTCACATTTGAAGGCACCAAAGGTGTTGCAGGTGTCCAGTGGGAAACATGGGGAAGGTGCACTGTCAGCATGTACGTGCCTATTGGACTGATGGTTGGGGTGCCATGCTCACTGTAGCCCACTGCAATCACACCATGGTTACTATCAGTGGGCAATATGCAGCGGCTCTTGCCTAGGCAAGTGTGTGTGTGCGTGTATGAGACATGGGTTGAGAGTGTTATCTTGGTAATACTAGGGTGACTCACTTTGTTTGCCTGGCCTTGATGTCAAATGTAGGGGTATGGATATGCACCCCAGGTTCTCAGCTATTTCACATCTGTTATCCCTGTACAGTGAACATTGTGATATATACTAGGGCCACCATATAAGAGATTTGCAAAATTAGCTCTCCCTTTACTCCAGTTGTTACACACTCCCAACCACCTCCACACAGAATACAAATTACAAACAGAAACACACACACCTGTCATATCTGGGATTCAAACTCCTACCTAACTAGTTTATTACACTACAGAACTATGTAGTTATAGGATGCACCACATAGGTTACTGGAGTACTCCTTTCCCAAAAGTGTATTTCACAGTGAATGCCATTAGCAGGATTGCCAAAATAGGGCATTTGAAGTGTAGTGAGTGTGACTAGTCTAAAATGCATTGCTCCCTACACAGACATAGAAACACACACAGCTTCCATGTGTGGGGATATAACCCCTACCAGGGTTCTAAATTACACTACAGCATGAAGCAGTTATAGGACGCACCACAGGGACAGCTGGAGTACTCCTTCCCCAAAGGTGTATTTCACAGTGAATGACATGCCAAAGTAGGGCATTTGAAGTGTAGTGAGTGTGACTAGCCTAAAATGCATTGCTCCCTACACAGACATAGAAACACACACAAAACATCCACAACTGCCATGTGTGGGGATAGAACCCCTACCAGAGTTCTATACCACACTACAGCATGAAGCAGTTATAGGATGCATCACAGGGATAACTGGTGTACTCCTTCCCCAAAGGTGTATTTCACAGTGAATTACATCAGCAGGATTGCCAAAGTAGGGCATTTGAAGTGTAGTGAGTGTGACTAGCCTAAAAAGCATTGCTTTCTACACAGACAGACAGACACACACACACACACAGTTACCAAGTCTGGGATTAAAACTCCTACCTAACTATTTTATCACACTATAGCAGTATGCCGTTATAGGACACGCCACAGAGATTACTGGGCTACAGTCTTCCCAAAGGTGTATTTCAAGGTGGATGGCATCAGCAGCCTTGCCAAAGTAGGGCATTTGAATTGTAGGGAGTGTGACTAGCCTAAAAAGCATTGCTCTCTACACAGACAGAGACAGACAGACACACACAGTTGCCAAGTCTGGGATTAGAACTCCTAACTAACTATTTTATCACACTACAACAGTACGCAGTTATAGGACATGCCATGGAGATTATTGGGCTACAGCCTTCCCAAAGCTATATTTCACAGTGGATGACCTCAGCAGGCTTGTCATAACAGGGCTATGGGAAGGGCAGTGTGTGTGCATGGGCCATAACCCATTCATCTAGGGGTTTACACACCACATGTGGGCACACACAGGGCCATATTCCACAGGTATGTGTATACAGCTGCTAGATGACTACTTCCTTGTACAGTCAAGTTGCACAGCTAGCACTTGCACCACATAGTCGGTACTGCTGACAGATACCGTTGGCTAGTATTTACAGTGAATGACATCTGAACCTCATGTAGTTGTAGCCATTTGGCTATGTTGTGGGTGGGGCAGGCCTGGATGGCTCATTGTCACAGTCACTCTCTTCCACACATCTATGTATGTCTACTTTTGGCTTATTATAGTGTGTTGTCCTTGGATATATGTCTGTATTCCTATCCACTGTGTGTGCAAAGCATGAGTTGTGCATACTGAGGAGTGTCTGCACTAACATCAGCAACTGCCAGATATGTCTGGTCCACTGTTGTTTGCAGACCTGGGCTTCATGTGTCTAAGTGTGTGAGCATGCCCAGTATGACCTTACAGTATGTTGTTGTCGTCTGACATTGCCTTCATTTCTCTAAGTGTGTGAGCATGCCCAGTTTGCCCTTCTGTACTGCATGTGTGGATCAATTCCAGGTAGTTTGTACTCCAGTGCAGACATTTGTGTTGTACATCTACAGGTAGCAAATGGCTTCTGCAGGGTATCAGTCGATCATTTAGCAATATGGGGACAAAGTGTGCAGGGGATTGTGTGTACTGTAGGTGATTGTGTCTGTGCTGCTTCAGTTACATGGTACTGCTGTTAGCAGAGATATTCAGACATGTGTACTGTTATACACTGTGATGTTTTCAGCCCTTATGTACTGTCAGGTGGACATTTCTGCTCACAGTGATGTATTGGAGGACAAGGGTGACTGCAGCTGTGTGTGGTATTGTGGGCAGACACCTACATATTCATGGTAAGTTATCCCATCCTGGAGGGGGTGCTGCAGACAATTGCTGCTGGGTCTGTGCATCTGGTTCAGCACCTCGGTACAGTGCTGGCAGGGGATCCCATACATGTACATCCAGCAACATGACAGTATAGCTTTATATTGCTATGGCAATACCTCACAGCTGTACAGATTTGCACAGGTTACCAAGATGCAGGGGCCATGAGTCAGGACATTACCCCTATTGTGGTGTACAGGCAGGTATGTAGGCACCCATTTATGTGTTTACAGCCAGGGATAGTGCGTGGACACAGCTTTGTGTCAGACATTGCACATTCCATGCTGGCCGCATTCCCACTCACCCCCCCCCTGTTATTCTCTCCTCTTCCTTACATTATGCATACATTCTCTGATACTTTCCCTATGGTTATCACCCCATCTCAGCTGTGTGTTGGTGTTGGTCAACAGTTCATGCAGTGGGACATGATGGACATGTCACTGTGGTTTGTCCACATGGCCTTGCATATGGCGTATGTGGAGTGTGTTGTGTTGTTAATTGGGTGTCCATGACATAACATGCATTGGCAGTACATGTGAGACACAGCCCTTTGGCAGAGGCCTGTGGGCTATTGGCTGTTGATGCGGCCAGATGTGGGAGGCTGTTGCATTCTGTCTGTCCTACAGTTTCAGACTGCCATACAGTATATTCCCCTAGGGTGATGGGGTAGGTGTGCTAGGTGTTCATGCCAATACCTTCTATCAGTTCTGCATGGGACACCTGCACTTCTTGCTGCATTCTTTCGCTATTGCCATATACATCTGGGGTCATATTGTACCCATTTCCCCCAGCAGCGGTATAACCAGGGAGGTACATGTGGGTGGTGTTTGCGTGAGCTGGGTGCATGTGTGCTATGGACACTACTTCCATCTGACACACAGATATGCATTGGGCATTCCAGTTTTGCTTGCATGTGCAGGTACATCAGCTGTTTCCCACTACATCAGTCCTGCCTCCTTTGTGATATTCCAGTGTTTGGGCAGACAACACCGGTATCATCTACTACAGGACCAGATAATGTGATGCATACCTATTTGTACTATTCCAAGGGTGTGCACATTTCATAGTGACATAATATACACTGTATGTCTGGGGTACTTTTCCCTTTGTATTGCTTGTATATCTAGCCCAACAGCCATGCCATGTCAGTCTTTCAGATGATGACACATATTACCATCATACATTTGCAATGGCTTACCGCTAGCTTGTGTTATACTGGTGGATATTGTGTTTGGCACTACAGTTGTGAGGACTTGTCCCTGTCATCACCGTTAGTGGGCAATGGACACCAGGTCTTACCTCAACATGCACACATACCGACCACTCTCACACAATATGAAACACGCACCAACCTAACACACACATACCTGCATATTGTGCAGATGCTGCAACCTATCCTACTACCTTGGTCACCTCTGTGCATCTGTGCTCCACTGGTATTATACCTACACATACATGTTCCTACATTTCTACATAGGGTTGTGTGGGGGCACACCTGACTGTTACGATGTGTGTACATCGGATTGGGGGGGCACACCAGACCATTACTACATACATATGTAGGGTTGGGGGAGCACACCTGATTGTTTCTACATTCCTACACAGGATTGGAGGGCACACTTGGCTATTTCTACATTTCTACACAGTATTGGGAAAACACCAGACCGTTACTACATAAATAGGTAGGGTTGGTGGGGGAACACCTGCCTGTTTCTACATTTCTACACAGGATGGGGGGGCACACCTGACTATTTCTACATTTCTTCACAGGATTGAGGGGGCACACCTGACTGTTTCTACGTTTCTACACAGGATGGGGGGCACACCTGACTGTTACTACATTTCTACACAGGATTGGGGGCACACTTGACTGTTACTACATTTCTACACTGGATTGGGGGGAACACCTGACTGTTACTACATTTCTACACAGGATTGGGGGGGGCACACCTGACTGTTATTACATTTCTACGTAGGATGGGGGGGCACACCTGACACTTGTACACATTTACTATGACTGCACTGGTATGTCAGGTACTCCATTTCATTCTGTATTTTAACCTATCATGCTGACTAGAGGCATATCAGTGTACTACAGGTCTTAGCTTTGATTGACCTACATATTAGTTTCTGACTTTCTACCCTTCAGTACTAACATCCCACTGTCTGACCTGCTGTAGTCTGTCTGCATAGGCCTGGGGGGTAACCCATAGGCATCATTCAGAGCCCATAGCACAGCCTTCGTTTGTGTTTGTCTACACCTGTCCTGCTGGCTGTGACTCTTGCTGGGTACGTGAACCTCCCTGACTGGCATGTGTGCATCACTTACCTTGCGGGTGTCCCAGTATTGAGGGTGTCCTGCAGGGCTGCCTATGTTGGATGCACATAGTACACTCCCTACACATGGTTGATTACAGGTAGTGTCATGTTTGGCATCCCTTTTACTATATGTGAGAGTCAGAGAGAGGTGTTATTCCCTGGGTCCCTCCTGTCTCAGTGTATGTGCTATGTGTTGCCTCTTTGCCAAGGCCAGAGCATACTGGGCACACCTCCTTCTGCCTAATCGGGCAGGCTCAGGTTGTTCGTCCTCTGAGTCACTCTGTACCTGTGCAGGCCTAGGCAATGGTGGGGGGCTGTGTGGCCCTACCCCATGCTGTTCCTGCTGCAGCTGTTTCTGCAGGATCATATTGTGTAGCATGGCACATACACAATTTGGGTACATGTAGCTGGTGAGTACTGCGAGGCTTCACCGGATGAGTTCAGGCACCAGAAACGTGACTTGAGCATCCCAAACACACACTCTGTTATAATCCTGGTCTGTGCATGTGCCTCAGTATGGAGTTCTTGTTCGGGTGTGTGTGCATTTCTGATGGGTGTCATCAGCCACGGCTCTAGTGCATATCCAGCATCCCCCACTAGGTGACCGTGAAGGATGTCTGCATTGGCAAATCTCTGGCACAGCGGCATCAGATGTGGGAATCGTTGTAGCTTCCAGGGCAGCCAGCACACACATTCATTATTATGCTCTGGGCATCACACACAACCTGGCAGTTAATAGAGGGGAAGCCCTTACGGTTGATGTAGACCCTACCCTGCTCACCGGGTGGTGCTTTGATGCATATGTGCATGCAGTGTATAGCACCCAGTACCTTAGGGTATTCTGCTATTTGGTGGAACAGTTGCATATTGATGGCCAGCACCTCACGGGTGTTTGGGAAATATACATGCTCACCGGCATGTGCTGACATGGAATCCAGGAACTGGTGGAGTATCCTGAATGCTGATGCCTGTGAGATCCCCATGATATCCCCAGTTGGCCTTTGGAAGGTACCTGTAGCTAGTATTCTTAGGCCTACACATACCTTGGTACCCACTGGGATGGGTTCCCCTCTGTTAGTTCTGTGTTTCAGGCCTGGCCTGGAGGTCTCTGTCCACCCTATAGCACTCCACTATCTCCAGCTCATGTAGCCCCTGGTAAGTTACCCTGGGTCTGTACACTCTTCTCTGCCTCCTCACTGTGTGTTGGTCGGCAGCATTCATATCCTCACCACCCTCAAACTCTTCCACAAGTTGTTGTATGACAGCTATTGCAGCCCCTATCATTTTGTTGTTTTTGTCTGTGAAAACTTCTCCGCTTGTATACACCGGTGGTGTAGAGTATGGGAAAAACCAGAGTAGAAGGTGTTTGCATAGTTTATAGTAGTGTTCTGGGCTGGGCTGGTCCGCTGCCTGTGTAATTGGTTGATTCTGATACATTTCACCTGCCAGCTATGCTAGTTCTCCTTGATTAACTTCCCACTACTGTTTTCCCTTCCCATTGCCTTCCTGTTTAAGCTCAGGGGTGCGCCGCACAAACACAGTGCTGAAATGTGCACAGAGCTGCTATTTCCTGGTTTACCTTTTTATTTAAAACCCGGTGCATGGTGTGCACACCCACTTAGGCAATGTAAAGGGTGCTCGGCAGACTCAGACACACCCCCCTTCCTTAGTTGTGCTTAGCTAGGAGCAAACCTGAGCCACAGAGCTCCAATCCACTTACAGTATGCCTGACACACCCCTGTATGATGTCAGCTAACTCCTAGGCTTGCACCAAGCTATTCCTGCTCCTACAAAGTTGGGACCTGACTAGCATGCTGGGGAAAACTGGGATTCACTATCATTCCCCTCATTTGCATAGGATAGCCTGCTAATGCATAGTTACATGTCTCACACTGAGCCTCCCCCTTTAGCAACCACTACTCACTGGTCATGTTGTCTTCTGCCTGCCATTGACTTTAATGGCAGAATAGTGATTTTAGTTAGAATGCTTATTTTAGGTTTATTTTCTTACCCCCCCCCCCCCGATCCCGTTTGCGCGCTGCTGCCCTATGCTTAAACTGCCGAGATTGGCCTAAAAAAAATAAAAGTTGATTTTTTTTTATTTTTAAGCTGTTTTCAGTGCCAATGGCCTTATACTTGGCCATTGGCATGCCGCTTGACTGATATGCACCCTTTATTTGGAGCTGTCACGGCTCCGTTTTGGAATTTGCAGAAATATACTCTGTTACTAACCAAGTGCATTTCTGCAGATTACACTAGCCTGCATGGCCAGTTTCCAACTTCCTGGATTGCAAATTTACCTCATTTGCATGGATTTCTCCTGCAAATGGGGTAATTTGCATACAGGGCTGAGTCCATGCAGGACTAGTGCAGGAGCGCTCGTGCATGCGCCTGCAGGCTATTCCTGGATTGCATGGTAGACATATTGCCTGCTAGAGCTCTTGCACTAATCCTGCATGCCGTGCAAGGCTTGCAGAATCCAGGGGAATGATCTAAGAGAAGACTTGCTTGATTTAACAGAGATGGACAGACATATTAAGATTAATGGAAGAAACAGACTACAGCAGGTCAGTAAAAGCCAAAAAGTTAGAATTTGATAAAACAAACAGAGTAATTAGGACTGTCCATAGTGATTCATATGATATTTTTATATTTATCATTTGTTGACTGGGAAAGTCCGACTAGGTTCCACAGAGCCTGTTTTCAGCAGAGGCCTGGGGAGAAATGCTCCAGATGAATGTCTTTGGAATGTGGGAGGAAACCCACGCGAACACAGGGAGAACATGCAAACTCCACACAGAAGGCACCCCAGCTGAGAATCGAACCGATGAACCTCTTGCTGTGAGGCGACAACATTAACTGCTGCACCACTGCGCCGCCCAATATAGCATATAACAGAAGTAAATAGGATATATTACTGTGCTGCTAAAATAACAGATAAAGTCTTACCACAAAAACACAGGGTGGTAAGGGAAACGAAGGGGAGAAATTGAATGCCGTCATGGAAGTATTGGATAGAGAAAACTATAAAATAATTAAAACAACAAGTGTCACTGTTATAAGAGTATAGAAGAGGGAACAGATCAAGAAAAATACTCAGAAACATAGACGTGATAAAAGCGAAGTGCAGTATCAGAACAGATCAGGATCGATCATGCACTATCACAAATAATAAACTAAAAATATCAGCACAGACACAAAAACGTAGGAGATAATTAGATAAATATAAAGGAAAAGTACAAAATAAGCACTTTATTGATAATGCAAAAAAGTTTTATACAGAATTGGAAAACAAGGCAAAAAAAATTGAAACATCAACAAATAAAGAAAAAAAAGATATATTTTGGATAAATACCTATGAAGAACTTTGGAACATAACAAAGATGCTGAATAAATAGAAGAAGTAAAAGAAATAATAACTTCTGGCTAAAAGTATTAACATCTTTACATGAAGATTTAGCCATGAGTAAGAACTATTTATATACACACCCTGAACAAACACTAGCCTGGTTAACAGCAGGAAAACAATAGTCCTTCTTAAAAGTGAACCTGCAAGCTATCCTAAAAACTATAGAACAATAACTCGCTTTCAACGATGTGTAAACTATATACTCGAATTGATGCTGACATGGTTTATATATCATGACAATAGAAAAAAAGGTAATAAAAAAGTCATATGGAACAAAGGATCATTTTTGATAAATGTGGTGGTGCAGCGGTGGCGTTGTTGCCTCACAGCAAGAGGTTCTCCCGTTCGATTCTCAGTTGGAGTGCCTTCTGTGTGGAGTCTGCATGTCCTCCCTGTGGTTGGGTGGGCATTCTAAAGACATGTGTAAATGGGCGTGCCTTCGTTGAAGGTTGAACATCGAGCTGGCACCTTGGCGTTCATGAAAAATCTACTGCCAATCATTAGCGGACTGGAGTTCCACTGTGGCGACCCCTAACTGGGAAAAGCCGAAAGACAACAACAACAAAATCATAATAGAGAACTGTAAAAAAAGGGAATGAATCTAAGTATTGCATGGATAGACAACAAAAAGTATTTACAGTATCCTGCATTCATGAATAAAATGTCTAAGATACACCCTTCACTGACTGATTACATTACAGTTACCATGAAACAGTGGCTAACCACTTTGCAGTTAAGCCATGATAAAGGACAAATTATTATTCCGGGGATAAAAATTCAAAGGAGGTTATTCATTGAGTTATCTACTTAACAGATTAGGTCATGGCTACAATTTGGCTCCAAAAAAGAGTATAAAGACATTTTCTTTTTGTAGATGATTTAAAATTGTATAGTTCATCAAATGAGGAACTGAAAGCAAAACTGCAAGTAGTCGAAACTTTTTCAGATGATATAAGAATGTAATCTGGCCTTTATAAATGTGCAAAAAGCAACCTTAAAAGCAGGACCAAGAAAACCTCAGTTTGGGACAAGAGTGTGACGTAACAGGACTTGAGCAAGAGGGAGTGTATAAATATTTGGGAATTGATGAAGGATCAATAATAAAGCATGAACAAATGTGAATAAAACTCAATAAGGAATATTTTAGAACTCTAAAATTTATGCTGAAAACAACATAGACATCTAGGAACAAAGTCCAAGCTATAATTCAATTTGCTCTTCCTGTCCTAACTTACATTTTTGAAGTGACTGTCTGGCCCCAAATGGTGCTGGATATGTTAGACAGGAAAACAAGAAGGATGCTTTATACTCACTAGATCAGTGCATGCCAAGATTATATATTAAACAACAACGAACCACAAATCTGAAAAATACTGAAAGCAGCAAACAGGAACACCAGCATAGGAAGGTAAATTGACTCCTTTATTAACACTCCAAGTCCGTCCTGGTACCTCGGCTTTTCGCCTTCAATGGAACAATTTTTCATTCAAAAACCTTCTCTTTAAATACAGCTTAATTCATCAGCCAACCCCCTTATTAATCAATTAAGACATTATACACCAAATGCGTTGCCTAATCACGTCATTTTACATGTTATTTCCTAGTGCAAAATGTTCTACACAATATAATTTAATTTCAATCAATAATCAATTAAATAAACTGATATGATGAACAATATGTACATGTATCAATGACAATATAAATGCATGTACTTATTTTTTATATTATTCAAAATTTATTAAATGTCCATTCAGCTGATGAATTAAGCTGTATTTAAAGAGAAGGTTTTTGAATGAAAAATTGTTCCATTGAAGGCAAAAAGCCGAGGTATCAGGACGGACTTGGATTGTTAATAAAGGAGTCAATTTACCTTCCTATGCTGGTGTTCCTGTTTGCTGCTTTCAGTATTTTTCAAGATTATATATTCTCTGTTTTGAAGCAGATATGGGCCTCCTTGGATTTTATTTATTTATTTATTTATTTATTGACATTTGGTGATCAGGAAAGCCCAACTGGGTCACAAACCCATTTTTAGCTGAGGCCCAGGGAGAAAAGCTTCACATACAGCACAGACATTTTAGAAATTGCAGTTTTGTGTACACATTACATTCTATTAAAGCGGAATACAGTTTAACATTAGTAGAGTATTACATACAATTATATATCTTCTTCTTCTTCTTTCGGCTTTTTCCCGGTTAGGGGTCGCCACAGCGGATCGCCTTGTCCGCACATTGAATGGCAGTGGAGTTTTACGGTGTCGAGTTGCCAGCCCGGCGCCCAACCTTCCACAGAAGGCACACTCACACGCACACCTAGGGCCAATTTAGAGTGTCCAATCCACCTGCAGCATGTCTTTGGGATGTGGGAGGAAACCGAGCACCGGAGGACCACAGGGAGGACATGCAGACTCCGCACAGAAGGCACCCCAGCCGAGGATCGAACCGGAGAACCTCTTGCTGTGAGGCGGCAATGCTAACCACTGCACCACCGTGGCCGCCATACAATTATATATCTAATACAGCTTGATATGTGAGGAGAATAACAGCTTACAGTTAAAAATTCTGAATAGATACTAGGTAGACTTATATTTAAAAGAAGGAAAATTAAATCATTTAGAGTAGAAGTTGTAGTTATTTTTGTAGGTTTTTAGGAGTGAAAGGTTTAAGTGAAGGTTACAAGACAGAGGTAATATAGTGGTTAGGATAGTAATGTAAAGAGAGATGTGATATGAGAGTTGATCTGGTAAGCATGAGTCGATGTAGTCTGGAATATGGAATATGATACATTGAGGAGAAAAGGAGTTATGAAAGTGGATATAGAACTTGGAGGAGAGAAGAAGTAAGTAGGTACTGGGTAATGAGTTGGGGAAGAGACTTGGAGGTGGGGTGGAACCTAGATGGCCAACTGAGACCAGTGTATTTTGAAAGCTCTATAAACTAGTTTAATAATATAGGAAAATGTTATTATTTTCAAGTTTAAAAGGTCAGAAATCTATAGATAAACTGCTAAACTACATACATATCAATTTTGGTGGAAATATACAACAATTTTCCTGTCAAGTAACTTGGAGATATATTGAGTCACTGAATATGAACAACTCAAGGAATTCTCATCCAGATGCTGCTTTGAAAAAAGAGCTGTAATTAATGACATCTACCTTACAGGAACTATCTTTGAAGATGGATGGCTTTAAAAATGATTTAGAAAACCTAAAATTAAATTCTCAAAAACAGACTGATACTCTTAAGGAACTATTACAGCAACACCATACAAAAACAACAAATATAGAGACTTCTCTAAATGACATTGAAGGGAGACTCAAAGAGGAAGAAATCCAAAATGAATTTCTTCTTTAACAGAATACATGGCTGCTTAACAAAATAGATGACTTAGAAAACAGGGAAAGGAGAAACAACATAAGGATCTTTGGTCTGCTTGAAAACACTGAAGAAAAAGACATTATTTCATTCTTAGCCTGGATTCCTGAATTTTTAGACTTGAAAGAGGGACTTTCATTTGGAATTGAAAGGGCGCTTAGATCACTGAGGAAACCTGCTTCTAACTAAAAAAATACTACACCTAGATCCATAGTTAGAACATTTCTTTAATTTCTGGAATAGGAACTAATATTAAAATCTGCTTGGAGAAAATCACCCTTGAAATCCAGTTAAAGTCTGCTAAGGTTTGACAATGATTATTCTTCCAGAATACTAGAACAAAGGAAAAACATCTGGCCAGTAATAAAACTGTTAAAAAGAACAACATTAAGGCACAGCTGGCCTTTCAAGCCAAGATAAAATACTTTTTTGCCAATAAGATAATGACTTAGATGAAACTATTATATTCATCAAAAAGAAAAACATAGTGTCTGTCTCAAAAGAAATGGAATGGATGGTCCATACTCTTAAAAGAATAAAAGAAACAAATCCTTGGACTGATGCTAGAAAGAAGAAACAAAAAACTGATCCCAAGATAGCTGTCCCAAAAAAATAACTCTTACAGCTATATCTTTCAAAGTAACAACTGATATGGTACATCACTTGTCATCTGTTCTTATTTAAAAAAGAGGGATTCTTAAACAACTGAGAAACAGTAATGATTTATTCAGAATGTTCAAAGAGTCCAACAATTCTTCACAAAGGTAGGTCAAGATGGGTTACTATTTACATTATATATAAGCCAAACAAAGCAACATATAATACAAACACAAAAGTTTCTATTCCCCTACTTGAACTCAGTGAATACTTATCTTGTTAATTTTTCATTGATTTTACTTATAATAATTTAAGTAATTAATTAACTATTTCAACAAGGTACCATTCATCAGAGTTAAGACTCAAATGTAACAAATTAACATCATATATAATAGCAGTAACAATAGAGTGTTTTGAAAAAATGCTGTCATGGAGACTAATGTCTTCTTTAGTTAAAGTATGATTTAGAAATGTCATGTATATCCTGGTTAAATAATAGTAGCAAGCTCTTAGTACAAATCTCATCATTATTCTGTCTAAATATAGTTAAATCAATTATGGCAGGTATCATAGCTACGAGTGCTATTTGATCAATCCTGAAATGGTGTGTGTGGATGCAGCCATGTCTGGCAGCTAGTACAAATGTCGTTATTATTCTGTTTAAACATAATTAATATCAAATATGGCAGGTATCATAGCTTCAAGTGCTGTTTGATTAAGCCTGACATAGTGTGCGTGGATGCAGCTGAGTCTGGCAGCTATTGTATGTTGTCGTTTTCATCTCCAGGAAGCTGTGGGTTGCGGCTTGTGATCGAGGTTTACTGATGCTTGTGTATTAGGAAGAGACATTTGGTGTTTTAGCCTGGATCCAGGGGACGGGGGTGGATAAAACTGTGATTTGGGATATTTTGGCAGAGTATAGTTTGTTTATACATCTGTTGAGTGAGAGGTGGAAAGGCTGGAAGAATGTATCTCTTGTGGCGGCTTGTTAGGAGTTTTTTTTTTTTTTTTTTTTTTTTTAATCTGTTTTCTCTCCGTTCTTTTCCTGGCTGCTAGCTCGCTGAAATGGAGGGAATTTAGGCTTGAAGTTGCAGTGAAATGAAGCTTTCCTTCAGGTGCATTGTGAGCCTCTGGTATGCAGTACATAGACACAATAACTTAGACACTTCCAGGTTGCTATGGTAATGGAGACAGAGTGGCGATAATGCTTAATGGCTCTGAGGAGCCTCCAAGATGATTCTCGGCAATTAAGTTTTTGGTTTAAAAAAATATATATAATAAAAGGGCTGTTTTAAACTACATGTATACATATTGATGGTCTCCCAACACTTTGTTTAGCTCATTAAGTTGACTCTTCATAAAAAATAAATAAATAAATAAATAACAAGCACAGTTTTATATTTAAAATATATTTTGGTCCAAACACATTAAGGACTTACATAAGAGTGGATGTCTGAGTTATAGTGAAAAACTAAGAGCACTTGGTCTTGTGCAATACCCTTTGCAGTGGTCTGGGAAGTGAGTTTGCTCAGTCGTGTTGGACATATAGAGATAGTTGATTCTAGCTATGTTTGGGGTTGCCAGGAAGTGCTAGAGAATCCTCAGATTTCCTTTGTGGAAATATCAGTGGGAATGGAAGGTGTGTTGAGTGGTTCACTGGCAGAGTGGCCACTTCATGAAACAGACTGGTAAAATGGAACAGGGCAAATATTGGTTTGGATATTTTAAGAACAGACTGGAAACATACCACATGAACTGGTGAATGGTATTCTGACAAAACTGGATGGGTATTTTTGCCCGTGCTTGAAGTGCTGATATGTGTGTGTGTGTGTGTGTGTGTGTGTGTGTGTGTGTGTGTGTGTGTGTGTGTGTGTGTGTAAGGATGGAAATATATTTATAACAAATAAGAAACTAAAAGGGTGTCATAATTTAAAGTCTATGGACTGTATAAACATGCTTGGAATATGTTTCCAGTCTGTTCTTAAAATATCCAAACCAATATTTGCCCTGTTCCATTTTACCAGCCTGTTTCATGTAGTGTCCACTCTGCCAGTGAACCACTCAACACACCTTCCATTCCCACTGATATTTCCACAACATGGGGTCGGGAGGGTGGCCCAATGGTTAAGGTGTTTGCTCTACAAACACAAGGTGCAGGGTTTGAGTCTCACAAGGGATAATTGGCTAGGTTTAAAATGGCTCGCAAGGGCAGTTAGCTTAGTACTAATCTATGAACCTATGGAAGGAGCTAATAATAAGAATAAACATTACAGCCTGTGGTCTCTCAAATAACCAAGCAATAGCCAAAAAAAAACACACAATAGTTATGTAATGTATGATTTTAGTAAATCTGGACATAAAATATATAATCACCATATAAGATGAAGCAGTCTGCTGAATTTGGATATTAAAGGCAGGATTTAATAACACTACTGTCTTAACTTGTCATAAATGACATACACTACATTGAAAATCAAGTGGAAGCATAATGATTTTCTTATATAAGTGAATGTGCATAACAAGTCATGTAATTGCTTTAACTTGAATTGTAGTTTGTGTAACCCATCTTGACCATATACAATACTTAAGCAGTTACCAAGGCAACTAATGTTTTATACATGGCATCAAACTGACAAAGTTGTTCAAGATAAACAATAGAAGCCTGAACTTGAATTGTCACAGAATGCAACAATCATATTCTGAACAAATAATATTAAATTGACAATAGACACTCAGTTTAATAACATGATCTTCTGTATAATAACACTACTGTTTTAACTTGTCATAAATGACATACACTGTATTGAACATCAAGGGGAAGCATGATGATTTCCTCATATAAGTAAATGTGCATAACTAGTCATATAATTGTTTTAACTTGAATTGTGGTTTTGTAACCCATCTTGACCATGCATAATACTTTAGCTGTTACCAAGTTAACTAATGTTTTATACATGACATGAAACTGAAAAAGTTGTTCAAGGGAAACAATAGAAGCCTGAACTAGGAATGTCACAGAGCGTAACGATCACATTCTGAACAATTAATATTAAATTGACAATAATCACTTAGTTTAACCTTTGCTGATTATAGAAAATAGAATGTTGCCATTTAAATCTAAAACTTTCAGTATATATCATAAAATGGCAATTTATGAATAAGGAAAGGGAATTTGTAATCATTAATCACAATAAGTGAATTTGTTTTTAACCTATAATTTCACTCATGTCATAATAAGAAATGACAGATATGAAAATCCTTATGTGTAGGAAATGGGGGAAGAGGGATGCACTGATAATTAAAATGCACTAACTTTCATCAATGTTCACATAAAACAAACTCAATGCTTTAAGTAAGTTAGCAATAAACAAAGTGATTACTTAAATACTGGCAAACAATGAAATATAACTTCTGATATAGCCAATAAAATACATTGTATTATAAACATTAGGTATATATATTATTACCATCTATTTATATTAAGTAATAAGTTTTGAAAGACTTCATAAATAAGGGTGAATATGTTAAATAACTGTGTGCTATAATCTTTTACTAAAGTTTTATATATGATATATCTTACTTTACTATGATTGAATTGCTTGCCATCTATCTTTCATGTAAATATTAATTGCTTATACAATAAGTAGACATTTATATTGTATTAGAATTCTGTCTAATCTACAATAGTACTATATCTGTTCAAAATTATATAAATATTGCTTATTCCATATAATTCAATTTACGGAACTCAGATGTTCTAGATTGTCAAGGTATGAGTGATAATCTGATGGACTTAGGTTTATCCATAAGATTAGGAATGATTTTCATTCTGTGGCTAGTGTGGATCTTAGTTTTCAGATTTATTAATTTAAATTTATTTCACAAAATAATTTTCAATATGCCTGACCAAAGCATTACTTTATTGGTAAACACTCAAAGTATAAAACTGATAATTTCCTTTAAAAGCTAAAACATATACTTTATAGTAATCAGAGGAAAATGTTTAACAGTCATAATAAAACAAAAAATACATAGTCTAAATAACATAAGATGGATTTAACTTTATTAAATTTAAATACCAATGGCTTAAACAATCCTAGAAAAGTTCAAATCTATGGAAATATTTAAAACTGAACAAAGCACAAATTGTCTTCCTTCAAGAAACTCATTTCAAAACAAATGACAATTACAAATGGAATCCTAAGGAATATATGATATTGGCGCAATCCACTTATAAGACAAAGACAAAAGGGGTAAATATTTTATGGAAAACAAATGTGATTAACCCAGAAATCAGTTATAAGTATGAAGATAAAGAAGTGCTTATGGCATTAGTAATAGTTAAATATATTAACAGAATATGGACCTTAGCCAATCTATACTGGTTCCCAGGCATTTGAACAGGGACTGTTAAAAAACACTTGGATTTCATTTCCAGTAATTATAAATACAATTTAATATTAGGAGGAGATTTTAACTATATATTTGATATTTCTGAAACTACAAATAAAAGACCATTGTGTACATCTGCTGTATCAAAAGCTTTAAATAAGTGGGTAGAATCATTTTATCTTGTAGATACTTTCAGATTTAAAGAAGATAAATCTTTGTTCTTTTCCCATCAAGATCACAGATTTGGTACCCAAACTAGAATAAGATAAAATAATTACTGCACATGACTTACACACTAAAATCATTAATTTCTCAATCACTACCTGCCCCTTTTCAGACCACGGTTCACTGCTACTAAAACTTCATAATGGGTACAAACCAGTAATCTTTAAATCCAGAATTCCAGCATATATAACTAAAATTAAAGAGTTCAAACCCTGGTTATTATCTGAATTACAGTTTTTCTTAGATATTAATTACACCACAGAGATAAATAAATAAAATAAGGATATGGGACTCATTAAAAGCTTACATATATGGTAAACCTTAACTTGGTATAAAAAAATCAGATAATGGGATTCTGAATTATTAGATCTAAAATCCAAACATTTGTCAGTAAAAGCAGAATCATTTGGAGATAAAATAGAAAGTAGAAGTATTAAACAATAAATACAATGAAATTCTAACACATAAAACTAGTTTAGCTTTTGAAAAAACTAAAAATTAATTCCTTGGCAACTTCTCCCAAATATCTATATAATTTGTCCACAAGAATCAAAATACAATCAAAAGCTAATAACATTAAAAGTATCTTCCATGAAAAGAAAAAGGGAAAAATGTCTTGGATATAGGTGACATTCTTGATGCCTATAGAAATTACTATATGGAACATTTCCAAAAAGAAAATATATATATCAATCAATTAATTCTAGATGAATAATGTTCTAATATAAAAACACCCAGAAAAATTAAAACTAGATCTGCAAGTACCCATATCCTACAATGAAATTATAGATACAATAAAAAAGAGCAAAAATAATAAAGCTCCAGGTATAGATGGCATAATTATGGAAATATATAAACTTTTTCCTTCAAAGATACTGTTCCTCTTCCACAAAACTTTTAGAAATCCAATCACGAGCTTTAATACCACCTTCTTGGAGATATTCCTGAATCACACCAATCCTAAAGGAAATCAAACCTCATATAGACCTATGTCATGTTATGTACTTTTCACATGGGGATTTTTCAGGCGCATCAGTCTTGTGAATTACACACTAACACTGTGATGAATTATCCCAGTTGACATTCATTACACTACATAGCACATGACACTTCATAACCTTATACAAGTGAGTTTCATTGATTCACAGATAGTTAGGTTATTCCACTTAGAAATATAAAGTCCTCATGATAGAGAGACAGTTTTCCAGCTGGTTTATGGATTACTATCAAGGTACGTTGAATTAGTACATCTAAGGAAAGATACCAACTTGATACCTATGTTATTTGCTGGCATTAAAGTACTATTTGTTCAGGGAAGGATATGGGATTGATACATGCCCTGATGTTTTAATGAGCTATATATTTGATTTAAACAATACTTTTTAATAGTATTTAGGAGTTTTTTCTTGTATTGGATTGGCTCAACTGATGAAGAGACAGCATAACTATTAGCAACATATACATTGTATATATTTACACACACTTGACACTGGATAGACGTTATGTAACATGGACCGGTTGCATTTCAGTTTTCTTCCATGCCTTGTGTTTATCCAGCTGCTAGTAGTAATTTTACCCTTCACCAGCAGCAGTTACTGGGCCGATTGCAAGAGGTTCAGTAAAAATGCTTCTCCGTTTTATACAGGAATATACAGGAGTGTCAGCGCAGATGCAGTTTGCTCAGTTGCGTCAATTGTTGATGACACAATAATATGGGAATTTATTGCACTTTATTTTACTTCATTTATTATTTATATACTGAATATCATTTTATTTTATCTCGTTCATCGCATTTTACTTCATTTGCAGGGTTTGTTTTAGATTCAATTGATAGATTTGCATTGCAAGTATCATTATTTAATACTTACAATAAGCTAAAGTTTTGAGATAATGCACTAAATGAGATCTACTGATGTGTTACAATAAGATTTTTTTTGTATTAGACAAAGGATGAGGTCGTCTCAGTTAAGAGTTATGTATATATATACATTTTTATATATATAGATTCATTAATCTTGCATTATCGGATGAAGCTGAATCAACTTGATTTCTTTATTTATCTTGATTTTCATTTGTGTTGATTGATTTTACCAGTATTATGCTTCAAAGTTTTAACATTTTTAACAACAGTAACATGATGAGTTTTTAATTACGGATGGAATATTGCTTTAGTACATCACCACACAGTGACAAGTCAAAACGATTTGTTAGCAAGTGTTATACAGCTACAACAGTTGGTTGCAGTTGTTTTGCTTTGGCTTGTGAATGAACTACTGCTTGGCAGTGTTCTGGTCATGATCAGTTTAATTAATCATTTAGTTTAATTATGTACTTAATTAATTATTTAATTGTATAATGAATTGTGAAATGATTTGATCAGCTGATACTGCTTTAGTATAAAAACCCTGGATGAACACAAGTAATTGTATCTGAAGAAGCTTGCTAGCAGCAAGCGAAAGCGCTTATTCATTTTTATTCATTCATTGGAATAAAGTTCTTTACTGAAGAAGGTGTCTCGTGGTGTATCCTGACTAGTTACCTTTGGTGAGACCTATGTCATTATTAAATAATGACTATAAGATATTTATGACAATATTAACTAACAGAATGAAAATACCAGTATCCAAAACAATAAATAATGATCAAACTGGATTTATATATCATAGACACACACATGACAATATTAAAGGATAATTTGTCTTATAGATTATGTTAATTAAGAAAATAAAGAAACACTCATAGTTGGCTTAGATATAGAGAAAACCTTTGATTCATTAAATTGGGACTATATATTCAAAATCCTAATGCTATTTGAATTTCCTGCATCCTTTGTTCATCTCCTAAAGAATATATATATATATATATATACAAATAATGTAGTGCATGTCAAGTTAGGTCCTTTTAACTCTGAATCTATGCACATAAAAAAAGGCACTAAACAAGGATGTCCCATGGCACCGATTCTATTAGCTCTGGCTATTGAAATATTGGCAGATTCAATTTGTAGCAATATAAAAATCAAAGGAATAGATGATTATGAACAATACAAATCTAAAGTAATGATATTTACTGATGCCATATTACAGACATTATCTAATACAAAAGAGACATTAGACAAACTAGATATATTAATTGAAAAAATTCACATGCCTTCAGGACTCCATTTCAATAAATCAAAATTAAAAATTTTTATTTTTAAATTATAAAAAAAAACTGCAGACTAAGGGAATCACTTCATAGGGAAACAAGAGTCTACCTTAAAACATCTAGGAATTGAGTTATGTAAGGATAATAATGAATTTGTCTCAAAAAACTACAATAATATCATCAATACAATTAAAATCTCTGTGGAATAGTGGAAAAAATAATATTAACATTTGAAGATAGACTACGGTTAATAAAAATGGTTTTACTACCTAAGATCCTATATATAGACTTGGCAATACAACTGTTACCAGAAAGGAATATACTTAAAGAATAAACTCATGCCTAATAAAGTTTTTTTGGTTTCCTGAAAGAAACAGAATAGCTTTAATACATCATATCAGACCATGGAAACAGGGAGGATTAAACTTTCCTGATATAGAAGCATATATAAAAGCATAAATATCTAAAACAATCAGATTGGATAAGTCCAAATTACTCTATAAATTGGAAAGAATTACTAACTGTAATATCAATAAATTAATTTGATTTACAAAAAAAATTTCAAATAGATAAAAACAATTTGCCATGGCACATATTATGAATTAGTATGCAATATAACATAACTAAACCCACTAAAACGTGTATAATTAATAACTACATTGACTTATTTATGAAAATTATTAATGCAAATATAGATTTAAAAATCTGGCTTGATCGTTTAACACTATTTATAGTCACAAAGAACTTTCCACATAAAATATATAGAGAAATTATTATTTTCTGGGAACAGAAAGGATTTGTTTGTTGGCTCCAATGTATCAAAGAACTAAAAGTTTTAGATATGCAAGAAATAAAAACAACATACAACATTCCACAACAGGACTGGCTAACTTTACAGTATTCTGTCATATTCGCAAGTTTTAAGTAGAATAATTAACAATTCTTCATTTAAAGGATTACCTAAATTTACAAAATACATATATGAAATCATATATAATGAGCAACACCAACAACCAGAAGTCCAAACTCACAAAGGTAATAAACACTTTAATCAACTTGTATAAGCGCTTTCGTCTTTTGTACAAAACTTCATCAGATCAAATATAATGACTTTGACATGAGAAACAGTATTTCAAAATTTTACAAAATATTGATATTCTAAAAAACAACACCCAAAACCTCATATTGGAAATATATAACAAAAGGACACTCAATACAGTTAACTGATGATATTAAAACAAGTATCTTATTATCCATAAAATAAACATCCTTTACACAATACTGGAAAGTTTTTAATTGGAAATGTTTGCACAGAACATTCTTAACCCCAGACAGAATCAGTAAAATTCATTTTTCCATAAAAGAAATATGTTGGAGATGTGAGCAAGTACACAGTGCAGATTGGAACCACATTTTCTTTGATTGTGTTAAAATTACGTTATTTTGGAATGGTATTAATAACTTTCTACAAGATTTATTAATGAATCATTTTATTTAACTAAAGCTGTATTATTAAATGTGAACAAAGGTCCTCATTTGAATAGGTCAAACATGTATCTAGTATGGGCTATACTTGCAATTTCAAGGACGTGAATAACAAGAAGATGAAATACAAACACAATACCAACTTTGGAGGGCTTCTACACCCTACTGAAGACCAAGATCATTATTGGAAATTAAAATTAAAATTAAAGAACTAAGAATTTATCCAAAGCCATTTATCAACAACCCTTGGGGAAAAGTCTTATCTTTGATTGACACTATACAATAATTGATCAGATACTCAGATACTCTGATAACTCTGATAATGGATTGGACATACTTATAAAATAACTGTATACATTAAGATCTGTTATAGTGTCAGGCTAATGTAAATAGTGTACATAGTTATTTAAGATGTTATGTATAAATACTATGGAATTCATTCAAATATATTTGAAAAATAAAAAAAAGATTGTTGAGGGATAGTAGGAGGTGAGGGGTGGAGGAGAGGCAGATGGAGGAGGGAAAGAGGTTGTATCTGCTATATAGTGCAACAATAAGATGTAAATATGTTAGCCTTTAGAAAAAAGAGCAAGGACAGGTGTGAGTGTTAAGAAAGAGATCTTTTAGAGTAAGGTTGAAGGTCTTAAACGAGTCTAAGGCACTGATATTTGGGGATAGGGTATTCCATAGTTTTGGAATGGTAAATGAGTAGAAGCTACGACCAACTCCTTTGTTAGGTTTGTATACTTTTGAAATCTGTTTATTAGTGGAATGGAGATTTCTGGATTGGTTATAAGACTGTAGGATAGTTTTTAATACTGGGCAACTGCCTGACTTGTATATTATTTTTATGTGATAGAGATGGTTGTACAAAACTGAGGTAATGGGGGAAATGTAGCCAATATAGTTCATTGAGGGCATAGCAGTGATGTGTCTAATAAGATAAACCAGTTGCAAATTTAACTATTTTGTAGAAACAAGAGGGAGGGGAGCAAGAAGGTATTGGCAAGTATTTATTGGTGGGGTTGTCCATGAAATGCTTGTGTCTATAGAGTTTATCAAGCTTGAAATACGTTAATGGTATTTAGGACATGATGTTCAGAGGTGAGTTTATCATCTGTGGTGATACTCAACAACTTTGCTTGAGTTACAATTTCTATTTCTGCATTATTTTGTGAGTATATTTTAAAGTTGTGTTGAAGTGGTTTTGGTGTGAACAGTAACAGCTTTGTCTTATTGGGATTAAGTAGTAATTGTGCATTATTTAGCCAGGTATCAATAGAAGTGAAAGCATCTTATGTCATTTTTAGGAGATGTTGAAGGTTATTCGAGGAGGAGATAATGGTGGAATTGTCAGCATACTGAATAAGTGTGCTTTGAAGGGAGGCAGTATGAAGATTATTAGCTTAATTATTTGTATAGCTCTGCAATCGTGGGACTGCATACATATCTGCTGGGGTCTACTTTAGATCACTGAAATCCTATTTCACTGACTTTCATTTCACTGAGACCAAATCACCTAAATTTCACAACACTGACAAATCATTTCCCTGAATCTCATTTCACCGACAGCTTACAATAATAAATTTCAAAAGACAAAATGGGAAACAATAGACAAACACACTCACAAAACTAATGACTACTTCTTAAACTACTTACTTATCCTCTTAACAAAAAACAGACAATATAAAACCAATCTAAGTGGGGGGCTATGTCCCCACATCCCCCAATGTGGGGGACTGTGCCCTCTAACTATATATATACTAAGCTCAGGATCACACTACAGTGGGGGAAAAGGGCATATACCTTTTACTTGCCTCACAGTACTCTACACACTCCCACTACTGCTGGGAAGTCTATAGCTTACAATTCATTGAAATGAGATTCCGTAAAATGAATTTTCAGTATTTTGAATATTAGTTGATTTGGTCTCAGTGAAATGAATTTCAGTAAAATGGGATTTCAGTGATATGAAGTACACCTATCTGCTGACCTCACAAGACCCAAATGTAGTGAAAGTTTTGAAACATGAGGATAATAAGTCTAAGATAACTTCCTTGCTTAGTTTAGCAAAAGCATATCTGCATCAAGCAGGAATGGAAATCAAACCAGAAGTAGATAAAAATCAGGTAGCAACTGAATGTGCCAAAAAACAAAAGAAAGAATATAATGTGAAGGATGACATCAGAAGGCAACAAATGTGGAAATGTATAAATATAGTTGCAAGTACAGAAATCTCTTGGAACAGCCTCATGTTGATCAAGACTGAATGCAGAAATGGTTATGGACAGGTGAATTTAAACCAAAAGTCGAAAGGTTAATATTGGTGGCCCAAGATATTGCACTACATACTTGGTTTACAAAGTCTATTGAACATGTGGGAGAAACAGACAAATGTATGTTTTGTAAAACAGAATTGGAAACAGTCGTACATCATACATCTTGTTGCTGGTTGTGATATACTAATGACAGAAGGAATGTATACTGAAAGGTATAATAATGTGACAAGACTGTTGCATTTGGGGATTGTGCAAACACTGAGGTAGCTGTAAAACACAGGAAACATGAACCTCAAAGCATCATGGAAAATTTTGAAGTTTGTATCACATGGGATCATCCATTACCAACAGTTCAAAAAAATAGATGCAAGAAAAGAAGATATAGTAGTCCATAGTATTGAGATTGTTACATCCAGTGACTACAGTGTCTTATATACAGAGAGACACAAAGTCATAACATACAAGGACTTGCAGGCAGAAATGAGGGCAATGTGGAAGAAGGATTCCCAGACAGTTCCAGTAGTAGTAGGTGCAACAGGTCTTATAAAATGAATTTACAATCATACTTAGATATGTTGCCGACATATGTAAATCCATACGAATTGCAGAAGGAGTCATTACTGGGCACACTGCAAGTGCTGTGAAGATCACATCTGGCTAACATCAGAGATTGAAACAATACTAATTTCATGAACTTTAATCATACTTTGGCTTAGGAATGGGGTCCATTCCCATCATTGTATTAGAAACCTAAAAGACTAGGGCAAATTAAGAAGAGAGACCTAATTACAAGGACTCAGGTAATCTCCAAACTCTGGAACCAACCCAGTTCAGACTTGTTAAAGGTACTGCATGCCTGTTAAACATGGTTGAGTTCTTCGAGAAAGTCCCCAAGGACCTGGACAAGGGAAAGACAGTGCATACTGCCTATTTTTACCTGGCCAAGGCATTTGACACAATCCCCCACTCAGGTTTTAAACAGTAACTCTCACAAGTGGGATCTAACCCCTACATTACCAGATGGGTAGCCAACTGGTTCACTGACAGGACACATATTGTCAAAGTGGGTGACTTCACATCTATCAAAAGACCAGTCACCAGTGGAGTACCACTGCATTCTGTGCTGGGCCCCTGACTGTCTGGAATTTATTTCTCAGCAGCTCAGGCAAACTTGGATGGCCTGTAGCTGACCAAGTTCACTGAACATTGCAAATTGAGAGCAATCACTGAGTCTCCCAATGATGTTAATATACTGCAGACAGAGTTAATGCAGACAAATGATTGGTGCCAAAACCACAGATTAAAGCTAAATGGAAAAATATGCAATATTTTTACTTTGGGGAAAGCTGACATCCTGCCAATTACATTACAGACAGCATCCACTTAAGTGTAGACCCAGTGGTATGTGATCTAGTTACTCAGGTTGATAGCAACTTTGACTAACAAGCATCCACAATAGTAAGGACATTCTTCTTTGTGGCACATCTTATAAGCACAGGCATGTCATCTAGATGTAAGGATGTTATAATTTCTTTATACTCTGCCCTCATCATACCAATAATTGAGTACAATGCTCCCTTTTGCATGTACCTCACAAGACACCTGCAACAACTGGAGAGACCACAGAGTTTCTCACCAAGAAATTACAGGGTACACAAAGCAAGTCTTATGTGGAAAGAATGAAAACCCTGACACTGTATTCTGACTCCTACAGGTTGCAAAGGGGTGCCTTGTGCCTGGCTTACATGGCACTCTCTGACCCACCCCTGATGGAAATGCTGCACATTCATAAATCAAACTGCACAAGGGTCACTCACTCAAGGAATCAATCTAACTTCAGACATGAACAGAGCAGCTGGAGAGATAGATACATCTCCCTGAGGCTGCCACTTCTCTGGAACAAGTTTCCAATTCACATGAAACAGAGCCCCTGCCTGTCCCTCTTCAAACCCAACCTAGATCAGAAACTCCAGCTCTATTCAGTCGCATACCGTCTGCTCAGAGGTGACATGTGCCTGACATACAAGGCCATGTCCAACCCGATTAAATGGATGGACACCACCTCAAAAAAAACCAAAATCCAAAAAAACACTAGAGCAAGCTTACTAAACCTTAAAGCACGGATATAAAATAGGAGTGCTGGAGGGATAGATTTATCCTCTCAGACTCCTATGCTGTGGAATAAAAAATCCGGTCCATGTGAGGCAGAGCACCTCACTGATATGTTCAAGAGAGAAATCTAGGACCTGTGGATGGGAGATCGGGAGTTCACCCCGGAATCATCTCTGGGTCAACACCAACAGGGACAGAGCAACAACAAAAGGTATTTTATTTTTTCATATCATGTAAGGGTAAATAAATAATTATTTGGCTAGGCTAGTATAAACCCATGAATAGCCTAGTATAAATAAAACCTATGATGGGTGACTGCAAATTTACTCATGGGGAGGCACCCATGTCTGTTCTGGACAGAGGAAATTGTTATTAACTATCATAGACCCTCACCTCTGCGAAGTGCTCTCATTTAACCACCAACAATTGGGGAAAACTAGGATAACTATGGCTAGGCTTGTAAGAGCTCTAGGGCCATTAGCCTATCAACCTTCTATCAACCTATGAACCCACTTGCGTGGACCATGTTAAAAATCTGCATGTTGTATATGTATGGTTTAGATTACCTGCATGTGTTAGTGTAGATGAGAGTTGTATGGTGTTTGGGTAGTTTGTGTGTGTGTGTGTGTGTGTGTGTGTGTGTGTGTGTGTGTGTGTGTGTGTGTGTGTGTGTGTGTGTGTGTGTGTGTGTGTGTGTGTGTGTGTGTTTGTGTGATTGGAGGACTTGTCAAGGACTGTTCTCTGTTGGTATTTTTTAACTCATTCATCCTCAACAAGTATCCTATAGAGATTTAATACCTGCAACATACAAATAAATTATTCCCCATTATGTCCAATGACCTCTGCACCCACTTCTTATAAATATCTGGAAACTGATGCATTTCTCTGGAATAGAAACTGATGTTTTAAATTCATTGAATTAATCTCTGCAGTGTGAATTTACACCTCTTTCTGCTTAAAACAGTGCAAGTATCTCCATAAAAGGGGTCTATACTATCTAATCAAAGAGGCATTACAGCAAATGCCTATTCATCAACCCTTAAAGAGAGAAGCAGCAGTTACATGAATGGCCAAATCAGTGATTTTTTTCCTAGGGAAAAAAATCGCTTGGCCTTCAACGTGAATTTGCCCCTTTCCCCACTGTAGTGAGATCTCAGAGTTGGTATATTTAGTTGGGGGTGGTGGGCGGCAAAGGCCCCTGCATTGGGGGAGGTGGAGATGAAGCCTTCCCACTTTGAGGTGTTCTTAGTGATGTTTTGTTTCTGGCCAGATCAGTGATTTTTTTTCATAGGAAAATAATTACTGAGTTGGCCATTCGCTTAATTGGTGGTTCGCTCTTTAGGGGTCAATGAAGAGGTATTCTCTGTAATACCTCTTCAATTAGATAATATAGACCCTCCCTCATAAAAGCACTTGTACCATCCCCTTTCTTTACCTGTATGTACATTTGTATTATGTAGTCTTTCTCCTTTTGTACCCTGAGGGCTGTTATGGGAGAACTGAGGACTAGTAACTACATAAGCTGTTAAAAATTAGTTGCATCACGTTTACAAAAGAAAAAATATTTACTTAGATCATTCTAATTTGTTCAAGTATCATATGGCCTCCTTTTTAAAGCTCTTTCATAACTCGTACAAAACCACCCCAGTTTTAATGTCTGGGACCATAGGTATTTTGTCATTCTGTTTTAAACACACATGCTTCTCTCCAGGCTGGGGAAACTCAAAATCTTAAAGACAATGTATTATGGAGGCTTTAGAAATATATGTCAAATTGCTAACCTTTAGTCCAAAAGAAAATGGGAGACAGTAACAAAGGGAAGAGTGACAAGCGATGGAATTCTTATTTTCATTGACAGAGCTAATCAAAGCACTGCCACACACAGGATGGGTAAGAAGGACGGAAAATAAAGAAGGATATACACAGTACTGAAACTACCCTGCTCTGCAACATTTCCGTTTTGTTTCAATAGCATTATCATAGTCTTTGTACCATTACACCCTCCCTACATGCAACATCTCCTGAATTGTATTCTGTTACAAACTGACAGGAATATATGTGTTTCTTTATTTTAGATTGGCCTTCCCTAGGCTAGTTTTCTGGACCTCTGTGTTTTAACGGGAAGTATTTAGTTAATATTCATGAATCTATACTCTAAACTGTTACCTTTTTTTCTATTTTAAATTAGTAATCCTGTAAGTATACTGTCCTTGGAAATAAATGTGTTCTTTGCTGCACATCATCAAATATAGATTACAGTTTTCATCACCGAAGTTAATATTCAATTTGTCATGGATGCTCTTTGCTCAGTTCCATTGAATTTATTTATTTAGTTATTTACCTCTTTTTTGATTGATTGCTTTATTGTTTTATTAACTTAGTTGGTGGGTTGGTCCAGTGAACCTTTTCAGCTATGAGGCTGTCCAGTTAGATACAACTATAGGTAAAAGAAAAAAAAGTAAAGCCGTAGACTTTACATATACTACAAAACATATATGTTATGTTAGTGTAGTCTATCATAAGATTAAAAAAAGTAACTGCATGTTACAGTATAAGGATTATTTGTTACAGTTGCATGGTTATCTGACATATTGTGAGGATTTTTATTTCATGGTGACTTCAGGTCATGTATCCACGGGATATATATTTTAAAGGCACTATCCACATCCATTGAGAAGCTTTTGATCTGTAGTTAACACCAATAGCTTTGACCTCAGAGGTCAGTTGTACTTCAGTTTGAACTGTGAGCTTTCTCAGTGTATAACCATCATTTACAGTGCAAAGTAATTTTTCTAAGCCAAATTGCAGTGGCAGTAGAAACTGAAGTACTACTGACAGGGGATTTCTCATAATATCAGCACAGTTGTTTTAAGAATATTGCATCCACTGCCTACATCCTGCACTCTATTTCTTCATGGTAAAATTGTTCTTAGCATTTGCCAGGTATCAATATCCATTCAACAGGGTGCTTACAACTAAGACAAAATGTAATCAAATAGACAGTGGCCACTTACGAAAATATTTTTTTTACATTGCTGACAAGGGACTTCCTATGCTATATTGTACAGAAATGTTGAGAATAAATTTTAGGTATGTGCACATTGTTAAAAAAATATCAAACTGATATATCATCGACATGAGACATTAAAGAGCTGCAACTAGAAACACAATAGTAATATACAACACACAAAAATAAATGAAAATGCATGTATACATATAGAGCTAATAAAGTAATTATGTTTTCAATGGTATATTCAAAAAGTAAATCATTGGACTAATTCAGTCAATAAATGACAACATAGGTGCAGAATCACTGAAATATACGAAATCAAGAGAATAATAAATGTATTTTATTTGACACATGCACAAATGAAGCATGCATTCAGTCTTGCAGTTTCATAACAAAGATGAACTGCAAGAGGTAAAGATGCTGACAGCATGAGGCACCTGCCAGTTAAACTGAGCAATGGAATATTACACAGTACAGCTTCTCTCTATGTTGTGCTGTTTTGCAGTCTCAGATAGAGTCTTCTAATCATTAACCAAGTTATCAATAGTAAACTGAGGTCAAGACTCATGTGTACCACTGACAGTAGTGCCCCCCAAGCTCTGTTAGAAATGTCATTCCTGGTATATTGTGCAAATAGCCTAGTAACCTCCTATGAACCTGTATCATAGACTCTCGCTGCAAATAGAGACCATACAACTTGGTCAATAAGGGAACAAGGGTATAATATGACTAGGCTTATAAAGGGGCCAATATCCTAGTAACCTCATATGAGCCTATGAATTATACTCCTGCTTATGAAAACATCATAGGGTTCATTGGTACATAGGCAAGTGCTAGGCTAGCTGTCCTTGTG